>NC_057720.1:18244795-18264600 GCF_004010195.1 Chiloscyllium plagiosum
CGCTAATACACCATAGGCCTTCTTACAAGCTCTATCCACCTGAGTGGCAACTTTCAAAGATCTATGAACATAGACCCCAAGATCCCTCTGCTCCTTCACCTTACTAAGAACCCTACCGTTAACCCTATATTTCGCATTCTTATTTGTCCTTCCAAAATGGACAACCTCACACTTGACAGGGTTGAACTCCATCTGCCACTCCTCAGCCCAGCTCTGCATCATATCTGAAAGACATCAGGAAACTCGCAGAAGCAACCATTCAATGACAAAATAATTTTAACTACGATGTATTTAAGAGTGATGTACTTTGGTAAGAAACATAGAAATACGATCTACACAATAAAAATAAGTAACTGCACAGGACAGAAGAGCAAACAGAGCTCGAACTACAAGTAATAAAACCATTAAAAGCATCACAGACCAGCAAAGCAATTAAAATGCAAAGAGAGCATTGGTGTATTTTCTAGGGTTGTAGAATTCAACAGTAATGAAGTTATATTGAGCCTGCATGAGATCCTGCATCAGGCTTAATTAAGAATACTGTACACGGTCTGGCCTCTCTACTATAAAAAGGGCATAAGTGTTTACAAAAATGCAAAAACTATTTATAAGGATGGTACCAGAACTGAGAGATTACAGCTATTGGTAAAGATTGAAGAAGTTGGTACCTTTTTCTTTTTTCAATAATAAAAGATCTGATAGAGGAGTCTTTTAAATTATAAGTGGTGTGGACAGGAGAGATGTGCACAGAATGGTTCTAACTGTAGAACATCCAAAAGTATGAACCTTAAGTACAGGAATTACAAATAGATCAAAGAGGAAAGCTAGGAAATATTTCCTTTTCAGTGCTGTCAGAATATGCAACTACCAGTCACAGGAAATGTGCTGCTTCAAAAGGAAATCAATAAAGTATTGGCAGAAAAGGGAACAGAAACAGACACTGACATGCTGAGATGACGTTGATGGAATGAGAGGAAAGTCATGTTATGATGGAATCCATCAGTTCAAAAGCTTTTTTAAGGTAGTCTTAATTTAGAAATCATGATCAGCATGAACGTGTTGGGTCGAAGAGCTTGTTTCCATGCTGTATAACTCTATAACCAAAAACAGAGACCAACTCTCCAATTTTCTAAGGAAGCATAAATAGAAGGTGAAACTGGAAACCCAAATTTCTAGAGGACTAAAACTGGTTAAAGCTATATAAGAGGAACGTAAAGCTATCTATGCTCAGGGGTAGAAGTTGCTAAGTTCTGTGATGCAGTACAGATAATCTGAAGAATCCCCAAGCTGAGAACCAGCACATACAATGATATTGCAGGTGTTTGAGTTACTTGAAGATAACATTGGTCCACAAAATCCCTACAGTGAGGAAACAGGCCATTCGGCCCAATAAGTCCACACCAACTCTCCAAAGAGCATCCCACCCAGACTCACCTCCCTACCCTATACCTGTAACCCTGCATTTCCCATGGCTAATTCACCTATCCTACACATCCTTGGACAGGGTGGGCAATACGGCATGGCCAATTCACCTAATCTACGCAAACCTGGACACCATGGCAATTTAGCATGGCCAATCTGCACACCTTTAGATTGTGGGAGGAAACCAGAGCACCTGGAAAAAAACCACGCAGGCATGGGGAGAATGTACAAACTCCAGGCAATAGTCTCCCAAGGGTGGATATGAACCCAGGTCCCCGGTGCTGTGAGGCATTAGTGCTAACCACTGAGCCACCGTGCTGCTCCATTTGTTCTACACCATTCAGAACCTAACAGGTAGAACTGAAGTGATTCTGCAGACATGTCATTTTATTTTCAAGATCGTGACCTTGCAACATGGGTTCAATCTGTGTTGTCGTCAGCTGGGATTCAGGCTAGTTATTAAAGGGAAAGGAGCTGAAATTCTTTGAGAAAGACAGAGCTTTGAAGGACTTTGTGACTGAGTTTGATAACCTGCAGGCAAAGTAAACATCTGAGCCAACTTTTTAAAAAATTCATTCAAGGGACATTGGCGTCACTCGTTGCCCTCGAAAAGGTGGTGGTGAGCTGCCTTCTTCAACTGCTGCAGTCCATGTTCTGTAGATTGACCCTTAGGGGGGAATTCCAGGATTGTGACCCAACAGCAGTGAAGCAGTGGTAAACTAAGACATTTGTTTTGTTTGACTCTTGTATAGTAAATTCTTCAGTTTTAAATCATGGAGTCTTATGACTGAGTAAATAAGTAAGATTTCAGATGTTTTCACCTAAAAGAGGTTCCTGGGGGCTTCTACAGATATAACAACAACAGAAGATAAACACAATAAATTAGTTGACTGAATGGCCTGTTTAGTATTATAATTCTGACCCACCCCAACAATAAATTCTTTGCAAACTACCTTGAATTGTAACAACATTAGTTAAAAATCACAACACTAGGTCCAACAAATTTAACTGGAAGCACTAGCTTTTGGAGCACTGCTCCTTCAGCAGGTAATTCATGGGGCTGGATCATAAGACACAGAACCTATTGCAAAATATCAGTGTCATGCAATTAAAAGGATATATTGAACAAACCTAGGTTGTTGTTATGTCTTTCCTCTTTTAGACAGGGTTGCAGGTTTTGGTTCATTAACATGTAAATGTCAGAACTTCTTTTAAGGCACATTCTCAAGATAACTTGTATGTTTTATAAAAAAAGGTGACGTCTTAGCTCAGACAATGCATTAAAGGTGTGAGGTTAGAGTTTGTCTGTATCCCAATCTTGAGTCAGACTGGTTCTATTCCAAAGTAGGAATTTATAAAATGTTACATGGATTGAATGTCTGCATTGACTGCTTGCAGGTTGTGCGCTTTTTGAGCAAAAATACAATGTACCTGCAAATACAATTCTGCAAATGCAAATTCATCCCATAGACTTATATGTGTGTGTATGCACATGTGGGGCAAGGGGGAGAAGAGTGTGCACGAGAGTGCGTGTGTTTGCATGTGCTTGGTAGAGTGTGTGCTTGAGGGTGGCGTAGTATAAACCTGAGAGAGGGTGTGAGTGGAAGGGTGTATGCCTGTGTGTTTGAGAGACAGCGTGTGTGAGGGTCCGTGTGAGTGTGTGAATATATAGACTTTGTGTGTGTGCTTGTTATGCCCGTGTGAGAGGGAGAGAGTGTATACTGTAGTGGGATCACCTGAAGCGAGACATGAACCCAAAGTCCTGGCTGAGGCTATCCTGGTGTTGTGTGATTTTTAACTTTGTCCATCCCAGTCCAACACCGGCACCTTCACATTATATAATAACATTACTCATGGTTAATAGAATTCTTTATGGTCTTTGTGAATTGCTGCTTCAGGAGAATTATAGGAGAAAAAAATTAAGCAGTTAAAGTTTCAATATTATATGTTGAGAACAAAGCCATTTTTTTCACAAGAAAGTTAATGACAGTTAATAATAGATCTTGTGATGAGAGAAGTGTGTAATATTTAAGCACATGATTGGGAGTAGTGTACAGGAATTGGAATAGGTACAAATGGGTCTTTTTCAGGCATATGGCAGGCAGTAACTATTGGGGACAGTGGGGATCACTACTAGGACCCCAGCATTCACAATATTGGTCAATGAGTAAGATAAGGGAAATGTAATACCTCCAATCTTCAAATGACAGAAAGCTGGGTGGGAGGATGAGCTGTGAGGAGGATGCAGAGATGTTTCAGTGTGATTTGGACAAGCTGACTAATTGGGCAAATGCATAGCAGGAGTAATATAATATGCATAAATGTGATGTTATTCCATTTGATAGCAGAGACAGGAAAGCGCACACTTATCTGAATGACTAGAAATTGAGGGAGGGAAATCTACATCGAGACCTGGGTGTCAGTGTACACCAGTCGCTGAAGGCAAGCTCGCAGGCAGTTAAGAAAGAATTGATACACTGGCCTTTGTAGCAATAGGATTAGACTACTGGAACAGGTATGTCTCCTGCAATTATACAAAGCCTTGACAAAACCACACATGGAGTACTGTGCACAGTTTTAGTCTCCTTATCTGAAGAAAGATGTTCTCGCTATTGAGAGAAGGCAGTGAAAGCTTACAGACTAATTCCTGGCATGGCGGGATGGACATGAGGAAGGGTGAAATTGGTTACGATTACATTCACTGGAGTTCAGAAGAATGGGGGTGGGGGGGGGAGGAGAAGGATTTCATTTGAAACCTGTACATTTCTAAAAGGAGTAAATATGGTAGATTCAGGAAGGAGTTTCCCAACAGTAGGAGTCCAGAACCAGGGATCACGATTTAGGACTGAGATAAGGAGAAATTTCTTCAACCAGAAAGTGGACAGCCTATGGAATTCACTACCACAGAAAGCAGTCAGGGCCAAAACAGTGTCCGATTTCAAGAAGGAATTGGATATAGCACTTGAAGCCAAAGGGATCAAAGGATAGGGGTGGGGGAAAGTGGGATCAGGCTACTGAGTTGGATGATCAGCCATGACCATAACGAATGTTGGAGCAGGCGCAAAGGGTCGAATGGCCTATTCCTACTTTCCACGTTTCTATGTTTATGCTTCCAAGCAATTCTTTGTAATCCTAAAATTCCAATGCCAAATCAGAAAATTTGCATTTTCCTGAAGAATCGCCCTGCAGATGAAATTGCAAGCTAAGCAAAAATAACTGAAGTTTTTCATATGTCCCAAGGACACAAACCATTTAAATTACACTCCTTATGAACTATATATGTAAAACTATAACAATATAGTTTCCAGACACTTTACATTTCATTGTCCAGTGAGTAATACGTAACAGAGGGTAATAATGCTCAGTGTGAATGCAAATACCAAGTTGGTCCAATAGTAATACATGTACAGTATTAATTTCTGGATGTAGGTTTGCTCGCTGAGGTGCAAGGTTCATTTTCAGACGTTTCGTCACCCTACTAGGTAACATCTTCAGTGAACATCTGAACGAAGCACTGCTGATGATTCCTGCTTTCTATGGGGTTCCTTGGGTTGGTGATGCCATTTCCTGATGTGATGCCATTTCCTGATGTGATGCCATTTCCGGTTCCTTTTCTCAGTGTTGGGAGTGTATAAATCAGGTCCAGGTCAATGTGTTCGTTGATAAGGTTAGAATGCCCTACTTCTAGGAATCCTCGTGGTGTCTCTGTTTGGCTTGTCCGAGGATGGATGTGTTGTCCCAGTTGAAGTGGTGTCCTTCCTCATCTGTACATAAGAATACTCGTGAGACAGGGTCATGTCGTTTTGTGGCTAGTTGATGTTCATGTATCCTGGTGGCTAGTTTTCTGCCTGTTTGTCCAATGTAGTGTTTATTACTGTCCTTGTACGGTATTTTGTAAATGACTCAGTAGAAGACTCATGCCAATCCCATCCACTCCACCTAAGAATTCCTGAAAGCCAAAGACACTAAGATAGAAGAGGATGAAATAATGGTCTCCTTTGATTTAACAGCTCTGTTCACATCAATCAACATCACCTGGCCAAGGAAACACTGACTACACTATTAGAAGGCCCAAAGATACATACACCAAACACTATCAACTTCATCAGCAAGGACAGTATCGTCAAGCTAGTGGACCTATGCCTTACCACCCACTTCTTCAACAACAAAACCGACCGACAAACCAACGGAACACCCATGGGATCTCCGATATCAGGGTTCTTAGCAGAGACAGTAATGCAGAGACTCAAACAAATAGCTCATCCAACCCAAACTTTGGGTCCGCTACGTGGATGACATCTTTGTCATCACTAAACGAAACAAATTAGAGGAAACCTTCAAGACCATCAATAATGCCCTTGCTGGCGTAAAATTCACTAAAAAGAGGAAAACAACAAAATGCCATTCCTGGATATCACAGTAGAGCGAACAGCCAATGGGGAATTTCAAACCAGCGTCTACAGGAAAACAACACAAATATTGAACAACGTCCACAAATGAAGCTGCATCAGAACATTATTCCAACGAGCCACCACACTCTGCAGCACAGAGGAACTACAAAGAGCAGAGGAAAATCACCTATACCGTGTACCCAATGAACACAGTCTGCAGATTTCTCAGTAACAAACCCAAACAAGCAGACAAAACACATCCAGAAATCCTAACCACTCTCCCCTACATCAAGGCATCTCGGAAATGACTGCCAGACTACTGAGACCCTTTAGCATCATGGTAGCCCACAAACCCACCAACACACGAAAACAGCAGCTAATGAACTTGAAGGACCCTAAACAAACAACAAGCAAAACTAATGTCATTTACAAAATACTGTGCAAGGACCAACAAACACTACATTGGACAAACTGACAGAAAACTAGCCACCAGGACACATGGACATCAACTAGCCACAAAACGACATGACCCTCTCTCTCACTAGTATCCTTACATACAATGAGGAAGGGCACCCCTTCGACTGGGACAACACATCCATCCTAGGACAAGCCAGAGACACGCACGAGAATTCCTAGAAGCATGGCATTCCAATCAGAACTCTATCAACAAACACATGGACTTGGAACCAATTTACCGCCCCACCGAGAAAAAGAACAGGAAATGACATCACCGTAGGAAAGTAGTTACCCCAGGAAATGACATCGCCACAGGAAATGACACAGACCCAAGGAAACCCAAACATATAAATAGAAAGCAGGAATCAGCAGTGTTTCATCCAGAGGCTCACTGAAAATGTTACCTAGTAGGGTGACGAAACGTCTGAAAATGAACCTGCCAGCTCAGCGCGCAAATCTACATCCAGAATGTCAACCTGAGCTACAAATCTTCTCAAAACTCGCTAGTATTCATTTCTTCATACCAGGCAGTGGGCAAAACCGATGAGTTCAAATTAAAGTAGTGAGAAGTAAATATCAGGGAGGAGTCCAGAGCGTGGTGCTGGAAAAGTACGGACGGTCAGGTAGCATCTGAGGAGCGGAGAATCAGCCACAAGCCCTTCATCAGGAATGAGGCTTGCGGGTCAGGGCTGAGAGAGAAATGAGAAGGGGTGGGGTTGCAGGTAGGTAGCTGAGATTGTGATAGGTAGGCGAAGGTGAGGGACACAGTGATAGATCAGAGGGAGCAGTGATGGATGGGTCTAGAGGATGGTGCTGACTTGGAGGCTTAAGACTGGGATAATATGGGGGGAAGAGGGGAAATCAAGTTGTTGAAATCCACATTTATCCCATGTGGTTGCAGGGTCCCTCGACGGATTATGAGGCGTTCCTCCTCCAGGCATTGGGTGCCAATGGTTTGGCGGTAGAGGCGGCCCAGGACCTGCATGACCTTGACAGAGTGGGAGGGGGAGTTGAAGTGTCCAGCCATAGGGTGGTGGGGCTGGTGGGTGCGGGTGTCCCAGAAATGTTCTCTGGGACAATCCGCAAGAAGGCGTCCTGTCTCCCCGATGTAGAGGAGACCACATCAGGTGCAATGGATGCAGTAGATGACATTGGTAGAGGTGCAGGTGAATTTCTGACAGATGTGGAAGGATCCCTTGGAATCTTGGATGGAGGTGATGGGAGTGGTGTGGGCGCAGGTTTTGCACTTCCTGTGGTGGCAGGGAAAGGTGCCAGGACTTGGGTGTGGGCTGGTGGGGGGTGTGGACTTCACAAGAGAGAAGTGGAGGGAATGGTCTTTATGGAATGCTGACAGGGGTGGGGAGGGAAATACATCTCTGCTGGTGGGGGTCCGTTTGGAGATGGTGGAAGTGGCGGAGGATGATGCATTGTTTGCAGAGCTTAGTGGAATGGAAGGGGAGGACGGGGACGGGGGGGGGCCTGTCCTTGTTGCATTGGGAAGGGTGGGGTTCAAGTCCGGTGATCAAGTAGATGCGATGGAGGGCCTTGTCAACCACGTGGGAAGGGTCATTTGTGGAAGGAGGCGGCCACCTGGGACTGAGGTGGAATTGGTCATCCTGGGAACAGATGCAGCAGAGACGGAGGAATTGGGAATAAAGGATGGCATTTTTAGAGGAGGTGGGGTGGGTTGAGGTGTAGTCTAGGTAGCTGTGGGAGTTGGTTGGATTGTAGCATATATCTGTGGTTAGTCGGCCACCAGAGACTGTGATGGAGAGGTCCAGGAAGGGGAGGGAGGTTGCCGACTTGATTCAGGTGAACTCGAGGTCGGGGTGGAAGGTGTTGGTAAAGTTGATTAACTGTTCAACCTCCTCATGGAAGGGTACTGGTTGGGATGGCATGAGAGGAAGAAACGGAGGATTTAGAGATCTTCGTTGTGGCGGATCGATGTGTACAGGGACTGGATGTCCATGGTGAAGATGAGACGTTGGGGGCAGGGGAAATGAAAATCTTGGAATAGGTGAAGGGCATGGGTGGTGTAAACATCACAATGATAAGCAAAAATACATTAGCTTATCTTAATTTTCTCCATAAAACTATTTAACTTACAAAAACCTTGAATACAAGGAACAAAACTGAACTGACCTGTTCTGTTCTTCTAGCTTAGCTAGGAGCTCCAAGTCATCAGGACTGAGCGTGGTTGGTGATCCTGGTGAAAGTGCTGGTGTAGACAGTGTTGTTGAAGAAGATGTAGTGTGCAGTGAAGCGGATGGGCTTGCCACCTGGCTAGCCATTTGACTGACAGTGTGAGACACTGTGCTCTTCACCCATGAGAGAGTAGAACTCAATTTCTCTGCAACCTTGTCTGTCGCCACCTGATGAGAAAAGCTTATGATTAGATTATACAGCATGCCATCAGCTAAGCGGACAAAATAGCTCAGCTGGGTTGAGCATTTGACTCAAGATCTGAAGGTCCCTTGTAAAATCCCAGGTTTCAACACAATATGCACATCAACTCCCGTCGAGTGTTGAGGGCTTGCGGTGCAGTGGTAAAGCCCCTACCTCTGGGCCAGAAGACCTGGGTTTCAGTCCCACCTGTCATAACATAATTGCCCAAGTTGATTCAAAATATCTGCTATCAGCTTAATTAGTAATAAATTAGAATTCCTCCTGTGTGGAAACAGACCCTTCAGCCCAATAAGTCCACACCGACCCTCCAAACAGTAGCCAACCCAGACCCACTCCCCCACCCTATATTTACCCCTGACTTATAACCTACACTATGGGTAATTTAGCATGGCCAATTCACCGAACCTGCATATCTTCTGAAGTAATTGAATTTGCAAACCAGTTATGTCAAGAAATAGACTTGCTTGATAAATGCTGCTTCCTGGCTTTGAATTGTACTAAATTTCGCAGTGATTCTTCTCCTGACATGAAAAATTTTACATTTATACATGGCAACCATTTCCATCCTAAATTCCCATGTCCGCATTTACAATAGAATCTGCCTCTGTAAAAGCTGCCAAAAATTAACAGGAATTTACTGCAATCTAACATATGACAATGTACATGGTCAATTAGACATTGGTCCAACTGACTTACCATTCCATCTCATGGTGTATATTTATGCACACCATCACGTTCTAGTGCATCAATTTAGTTACGGTGCAGTAAGTTTAAGGAGTCAGGAACCTAAAGCATGGCTCAGCTAACCAAAGCAAATGCTCCAGTCGAAACAGATTTGCTGCAGGAAGCTCCCAACTCCTCAAAACATCGCCGAAGACACTAAACATCTCTATCAATTCAAAGGATTCTTGTCCAAGCAAAATGGAAAAGGCTCATCCAAGAAGGCACAAAAAACAGAGACTGTCAGGAAAATGCAGAGACAAAGTTTAAACTTTTTGGGATGAGCTCACAAACCCCCAAAAAATCAGATAAGAGTCAAAAACACGCAAATTTAACATAAATTTAAGTGAAGGAAACTTCAAAGAGACAAGAAATATATAGCCTTTATTGACCTGTCTGCAGCCTTTAACTGATTGACTATTCCATTCTTTTCCAATGCCTCTCTACCAATGTCCAGCTGGGTAGGGCTTCACATTTGGTACTTGTCTGCCCAGTTGTAACCAGGGCAATGGCTTCTCTTCCCACTTCTACACC
Organism: Chiloscyllium plagiosum; assembly: GCF_004010195.1. NCBI lineage: Eukaryota > Metazoa > Chordata > Chondrichthyes > Orectolobiformes > Hemiscylliidae > Chiloscyllium > Chiloscyllium plagiosum. The sequence continues at coordinate 18,254,725 of NC_057720.1, forward strand.
ATTAAAAAAAACACTTAACACCAGGTTATAGTCCAAGAGGTTTATTTGGAAGTACCTGCTTTCAGACTGCTGCTCCTTTTTCAGGTAGCTCGTGGGGCAGGATCATCCTGACAGGATTTATCGCGCAACATTCGTGTCACGCAACTGATATGGTATATTGAACAAACCTAGATTGCGGTTTGTTCAATATACTGTATCATTTGCATGACACAATGATCTTGTGCTATAAATTCTGTGACTTATAATCCTGCCCCACTAGCTACCTGATGGAGGAGCAGCGGTCTGAAAGCCAGTATTTCCAAATACTGTAAACCTGGTGTTGTGTGATTTTTAACTTTGTACACCCTCATCCAACACTGGCATCTCCACAATACTTCTACACCATCACCCTTTGCACACACTATGAGTCTACATCTTTAAACCCCTTGGTTTTAAAAACATTACAATGCCAGTTGCAACTTCATGCAGATTTTCGATTCTTATTTCCTAATTATCACCCTCAAGAATGCTTCAGATACAAACTTGGCACAACAGAATTCCTCTAAAATATTAAATAGCTGGCATTACAACAGAAAACCAATAAAAACAAACTGGTTGAAGCAGCAATTGCGATTTCCCCGCATTCATTTAAAGCACAGATTAAAAATAAGCCCTTTAGATTAAACAAGAGTATTTCACATACTGTGCAATATTAAATGTCATGAATTTCAACAATGCACCCAGTTCCTCTGAATCAAAACAATGTATGTGAGTATGAATGCTAACTAAACAGCCAACTATGTAGTCAGGAAACAGGTGTTGACAGGTTTGTCAGATTGTTGTGAGGAAGCAGCGCTCCAAAAGCTAGTACTTGCAAATAAACCTATTGGACTATAACCTGATGTTGTGAGATTTTTAACTTTGTACACCCAGTCCAACACTGGCATCTCCAAATCTTGAGACAGGATGGCTGTGTCGAGTAATGCTCTTGTTAAAGGAGGATATATATAGTTACATTCTTAGTGAATAGCTAGCATTGGTTCCAGACCATATAAAGCACAGAAGCGATTATTTAAGCAAGTGCAGTGAAACTCAGGTGCATCATAGCTCCAGGAAAAAGTATGACAGTTCCAGTTTAAAAATCAAATCCTGAAGTAACTTAAACTTACCAAGGTGTTACATGCAGGGATACTAATAGGGTATTATATGAATGGTGTTTTGGGAACAATACCAGGTGTGTTTTGGGACTATACAAATGCTGGTTTTGTTTCTTTACAAATTACAAGGGAGAGTTTTGGGAAGAATAGAATTATATTTTTACTGAGTGTTCAAAATCTTTGAATTTGTATTATAATTAGATTGATTGGATTATTTTTAAATTATCCACATCGCTTTTCTAATAAAATTTTAGTCTTACTAAAGTTTAAGAAAAATCAACAGCAATGCATGCTTATGTTTTAGTGAGGGACCACTTTGTTAATATTAAAAATTGCAATCCATCAAACCAGGTTCTTGATAGGGATCAGTCTTATCTGAGAAGATCATCAGCTGGGACAACATTCTTACAACTTAATATCTAATCCTAGCTATGATATTTGCTAAGATTGTGAACGTCTTCAGGTTCTGTAACCCTCAACTTTAAATCTGCCATTACCATCCCCTCCCCTTAAACCAAAACAACTCTCAAGGACTCCAATGTTTGCAAACTGTTGCTCCTGAAGTGTTAAATGAGTCATCAACTCTTAAATGGTCTTTTTAAATCTTTTTTATTTCAGAATCTGGGCAAATCTGACATGGCCAGCATTTACAATGTATTCTGATTGTACTTGAGAAGATGTGGTGAGCCAGGTTCTCATAACAGCTACAGTCCATCTCCTGCAAGTCTTTCCACAGTGCAGTTAAATATGGAATTCCAGGATTATGACGCAGCAACAATGAAAGAAAATTTGAAATAGTTCCAGCCAGGATGGCATTTACTTAGAAGGGAACTTTCAGGAGGTGGTGCTTCCACATACCTGCTGCATTAAGCCAGGTTGTTAGAAATCACTGGTTTGTCAAGTGCCGTGGTAAATGTATGGAATGAGCTGCCAGAGGTGGTGGTGGAGGCTGGTACAATTGCAACGTTTAAGAGGCATTTGGATGGGTTTATGAATAGGAAGGGTTTCAGGGGTATGGGCAGGGTGCTGGCAGGTGGGACTAGATTGGGTTGGGATATCTGGTCGGCACGGATGGGTTGGACTGAAGGATCTGTTTACATGTTGTACATCTCTATGACTCTAAGCTTTAGTGAGTGGCACCAGTATATCTTGCATGTAAAATCGTATAAATTAGGAATAAAAGTAGACTATTTGCCAATTCAAGCTTACTCCACTATTCACTAATATTATGGCTGATCTACTTGTTTTGAATTGCACATTCCCATCTACCAAATCCCAGTAACCTTTGATTCCCTTGACTAACAAAAATCTCCTTACCCTCCGTCTTAAAATTATTCAATGATCCTGTCTCTACCATGTCCTGAAGCATGGTTCCAAAGTCGCACAGGCCTCAAAGAAAATTATTTTCATCTCTGCCCTAAAAGGGAAACCCCAATTTTAAAATACACCACTCTAATCTGGACTGATCAAGAGGAAATATTCTGTCCACCTCCAACTTGTCAAAATCATTCAGGATTTTATATACTTCAATCAAATCAATCTTCTTCAAAACTCCAGGGGAATCAACCTCAATCTGTCCAACCTTTACTCTTAAGGTAACCTACTTATTCCAGGTATCAATATAGTAAACTCAGCAGGTATGACTCTTCATTGGAATGAAGAATTCATACCACACTAGAAACATTAGCTCTGTTTCCCGCAGATGCTGCAGATCCTGCTCCTCGGATGCTGCCTGGCTTGTTGTGCTTTTCCAGCGCCACGCTTTTAGACTCAATCATTCAGGACAATTAATAGTGGTGTTCAAAAAACCACAAAAACAGTATTTGTTGGATATAATTGCGAGAGATTGTAGCACTGAGTGATAACTCCAGGAGCAGAATTGGCTTGATGACATTGGTTGTTGGTAAACACCTGAGGTTATGCTGTCAGTGAGTGCTTGAGTGCAGTTTCTGCACTTCATCGATTGTATTGCAGACTATATAGATGGTAAAGTTTATTTTTCTTTTCAAAACCAAGAAAATGTGGCTTGTCTTAGTAAGTTTTCTGGATCATATACTTTACGGAATTTTTATTAAGAAAGTTATTCACAGGCACTATGGCTCAGTAGTTAGCACTGCTGTCTCGCAGCACCAGGATCCCAGGTTAGATTCCAGTCTTGGGCGACTGTCTGTGTGGAGTTTGCACATTCTCCCAGTGTCTGTGTGGGTTGCCCCCAGGTGCTCCGGTTTCCCCCTACAGTTGCAAAGATGCGCAGGTCAGGTGAACTGGCCATGCTAAATCACCCACAGTGTTAGGTGCATTAGAGGGGAAATAGGTTACTCTTCGGGTAGAGGGTTGAACACTTAGAGGGTGGGTTACTCTTCGGAGGGTTGAACCGAATGGCCTGTTTCCACACTGTAGGGAATCTAATCTAATCTGTTGTGTTGGTTTCAGATTTCCAGCAACTGCGGTATTTTGCCTTTAATCTCGTGACGTCTTCTATACCATCTCCAATGTACTTACATCCTTATTAAAGTAAGGAGACCAAAACTGTACACCGCATCACCATATGGTCTCACCATGCCCTCCATTACTGAAGCATAAGATCCTTACATCTATGTTCAATTTTCTCAGAATAAAGGATGGCATTCCACTAATCTTCCTAATTATTTGCTGCCCTCGAATGCCAATTTTTTGTGATTGACACACTAGAACACTTAGAATTCTCTGCATCTTGGAATTCTGTAGTTTTCCACTTAAAAAATGCTCTGCTTTTTGACTCTTCCTGCAAAAAAGAACTTCTCATTTCCTACTCTAGACTCCATCAACCAGACACAATTGCCCGACACAATTAACTATACCCATATATAGTAGATGCTTCTGCCACTGTCCACAATGATGGAGAGAGTAAATGTTTAAGGTGGTGGATGGGGTGGTGATTGAGTGGATAGCTTTATCCTTGACAGTGCTGTCCTTTTTTAGTACTGTTTGAGGCAAGTGGAAAGTGATTTGTTTCTGATTTGTGTCTTGTAGAGAAAGACAAGCAATGGGGTGACAAGACTGGTTTCCCAACCTCTGACTTGCTCTTGCACTTGCGTGCCTGGTCCTGTCAAGTGCCTGGTTAATGATAACCTCCCAGCAAAGCCACTGAATGTCAAAGGGAGATGATCAGATTCTCTCTTATTAGAGATGTCACTGCCTGGAATTTGTGTGGCATGAATGCAAACTCCCACTATCAGCCCAAGCCCAAATGCTGTCCAAGTATTTCTTCAAGTGGCGTTGGACTGCTTCAGAATCAGGTGTTGCAAATATACCAAACATTGGGATCATGTGCAAACATCTCTACTTCTTAACTTAGGATTCAGGGAAGTTAATAAATTAAGCTGTAGAGGATAGCTTGGACTTGGACTGAGATAATGAGGACAAGCCTTCAGCAGCCATTAATGACTTTTTGCAAGGTTATGACTCCAACTAGCGGAGAGTTTGTCCAATTCCCACTGACAATTTTATCTGGGATCGTTGACACCAAACAGCCAAATCCTACCTTGATGTTCTTCATTTCAGCTCTTCTTTTATTTTTGGATCAAAGTTGTGATGAGGTGAGAAGCTGACAGGAACCAAATCTTTTTAATTTCTATTTGACTGCACTGTCAAACACATTCCATCACTGTGGTGATGATCGAAGGAAGTCATATTGCATTCGTCCTGTTTTTGTGGACAGGACATACTTAGACAATTTTTTACATTGTCAACATTCGCCACTGTTGTAAGTTACACTGGAATATCTTAGCTCGGGATACAGTTAGAATGCACTCTAGAACACAACTCTTCAGTATAATTGCTGAATACTACCAAAGCCTTGAGCCGTTGCAGTATCCAGCATACTTGGCCATTTCTTGATATTATGTGGAGTAAATCAAAGCAGATAATATGCTAGGGACCTCTGGAAGAAGGCAGAGGTGAGTCACGTACTCGGCAATTCTGGCTGAAGACAACAATTGCTTCAGCCTTTCTGTTGCACCGATTTCTTGGTATCTTATTACTCAAGATGGGGATATTTGAAACGTCAGTTGCTATAGTTAGTTGTTTAATTATCCACCACTATTTACTACTGCACGCCTCAGGGCTACAGAGCATTGAACTTGCAGGAATCAGTCAGTCAGTCAGTCAGGTTTTTGCTCCTGCAACAGTGACAAAAGTTAAAATGACAACTTTGATGATTATGTTAATGGTAACTTCTATTCCTCCTCCCTTTTGATCTGATGGTTGCTTTTAGCACAGTTGACCACACCATCCTTCTCCATTGTTTTCCTGTGGGGGGGGGGGGGGGGGAGAGAGGAGAGAGACAGCACTTGCAATCGCTTCTCTTCCCACTCCCCACCATGTTACTTCTGGTGACTGCAAAGGATTTATCCCTATACCATACCTATTTCTGCTCCATGGGAACACCATCTGAAAACAGCATCAGGTTCCACAAGTAGGCTGACGGCACAAAGCTCGACCTCACCACAAAATTGTCAGACTACTTGTTCAACATGCAGTACTGAGCAGTAATTTGATCCAACTAAATATGGAGAAAGACAAAGAATATTGTGTTCAGTGTCTGTCCCAAATACATTCAGCTAATAACTTCATCCCTCTTCCCAACCACTGAGACTGAAACAGCCTGCAGCCTCTGATATCACATTCAACCCCACAATTAACTCTCAGCCACATGACCACAGTAAGAGAACACTCATCTCTTAACACCACTCACTGCTCAACCTCTGCAGAAAACCTCACTATTCATGCTTCTGTTAGATCTCATCTAAAGCTATTCCAACATGGTTTTGAATAATCTCTCGGGTTTTTGCTTTTGAAATCATCCAAAACTCATGTCTTAACTGGCATCATTTACCTGTTTCCCCATGCTCGATGACTAACTATGATTCTCAATCCAGTAATGCTGGTTTTAGAACGCCTGTTTCCAAAAACTCGTTTGATCTTGCCCTACTTTATCATCATAATCTCATCCAGTATCACAACTCTCCAACATATCTGCATTCCTTTCATTCTTGAGCACTCCATCATTCATTGGTGTGTTTTTAGATGTTAAGGCTATAAGTTCTGAATTCTCTCCCTATATCTCTCAGCCGTGTGATGTCTTTATCCTTTAAGACACTTCTGAAAGCCTACCTCTTTGAACAAGCTTTTGGCTTTCGGACTTAATATCTCATTAGGCAAAGTCAAATTTTCTCTCCCATATCTCTCCAAACCCTTCCTATTCATATATCCATCCAGATGCCTTTTAAATGTTGCAATTGTACAAGCCTCCACCACTTCCTCTGGCAGCTCATTCCACACACATACCTCCCTCTGTGTGAAAAAGTTGTCCCTTAGGTCTCTTTTATATCTTTTCCCTCTCACGCTAAACCTATGCCCTCTAGTTCTGGACTCCCCAACCCCAGGGAAAAGACCCTGTCCATTTATCCTACCCATGCCCCTCATGATTTTATAAATCTCTACAAGGTCACCATCAACCTCTGACGCTCCATGGAAAACAGCCCTGGCCTATTCAACCTCTCCCTATAGCTCAAATCTTCCAACCCTGGCAACATCCTTGTAAGTCTTTTCTGAACCCTTTCAAGTTTCCCAACATCTTTCCAATAGGAAGATGACCAGATCTGCATGCAATATTCCAAAAGTGGCCTAACCAATATCCTGTACAGCCGCAACATGACCTCCCAACTCCTGTACTCAATACTCTGGTACTTAAAAAAAAAATGAAGTTCCAAGTCAGTGTTTATAAAAGTATTTAAAAAGGTTTAAAAATATTGCTTCAACCATCTCCGGAAAGAATAGCCGAATGTGAAATGTGTTGAGAAGGCAAATGAGCAACAAGAAAGACAATGAGTTTCCCCATACTTGTGAATAGCAATTGTATATGAATGTGTTATCAATGTGTCTATTGGCCCTCATTCTTAATGAATACAAACAATGAAATCATCACCGCTTACTATTTGACTGACCATTATAACTCTATTGGAACACCAGCACACAACTGAAAACTGTGAAGAGTCCTAAAATGGATTAAATTTCCCTTTGAGCAGAAAAAGATCATAAATTTCCAGTACATTGCACAGATCTTGTCTACAGGCATATTTGCAATGACCTCAATGACAGCTATTCAGGCATTTTGTGGGCTTCACAGCAGAGACTTCCCCTAATCTGGGAGTCTTTTCCATTACAGTCCCTACTTTATATTGTTGCTGCGTTTTCAGGAGTAATCCAAGATGCCTTGGTTAGATTCACAGTCATCAATACTTCTAATTGGTAAGAGTCTAAGTTTCTGATACCATGTCAAGAAGGATGCCCTCACACTGTGGAGCAGAAGGTGTGCTCAATCTTCATAAAAAGGCTTATTACATATTATTTAAAAGCTGTATACATGACCTCTGAGATAACATGATTGTCTCTTGTGAGTCATCTAATACAAGTTAAAATACACATTACTGTTCGCTACTTGTGTACAGCTGGTTAGCTCCTCCCAGGATCAGTTCTTTCAGCCTTGATAGGCAGAGCTTAAACTTGTGATGTCAGTTAGCCCCTTCAGATACTAATGGTCTTATTGAATAGCACACTCCATGTGGCTTTTGAGCACTGCGTGCAACTGGAATGAATATCCAACATTAATTAGATATGAATGATGTAGAAAACAAAAAAGCATTCAAAATTAATTTGATATTAAGGGAAACAGATCAAATAAAGATATGATCTTGTTTTAAAAGCTCGCACCTGGATTTTCTTCTGAATGAACTAAACTTCAAAACTATTTTTCTAGGTCTGACAGATTGTTTAGCAATTACTTGTTACACGATCAAACTCATTTTCTCCAAAATGCACTAGATATATTGCATTCATCTCTCTAGTGGAAAATCAATGAATAAATAACCCAATTCGTACTAGTTCTGATTTCAGTGCTAAGTCCTTCATGGAAGCTAACAACTTCACACGTCCTGAGAAGTAGCGTGTTTCTAACAGCAACTTCTGGATTTCTGCATGTAACTGCACATTTATGGAAGACAGTGGTTGAGATTGGATTTATCCTGTAATAACAGTTCAGGTCTTGTCCTTAATTGCCCTGCAAATTCACAAAAGTCAAATTTTAAAAAAAATATTCATTCACGGGGCGGGAGGGGAGTGGCATTTATTGTCCATCCCAAATTGCCCAGAGAGGCACTTAAGAGTCATCAACATTGCTGTCTGGAGTCATACATAAGCCAGACCAAGTAAGAATGGCAGCAAAGGACATAACAGAACTAGATGGATTTTACTGACAATTGACATTGAACTCATCATGAGAGTCTTAATTCCAGATTTTTATTGAATTCAAATTCCACCATCTGCCTTGGTGGGATTCGAACCCAGGGCCCAGAACATTTACCTAGGTCTCCGGATCAACAATCCAGGAAAAATACCACGAGACCATCACCTCCCTGTTTACTCATTGCAACAAATTCAAAGGGAAACAAATAGATACTACTTTTTCAAATTACTTCTCAAGAACTCAAAGCTTCAATGTCCATTTCCAAACAATTCACCACACAGTGACATCCGTTGATGCAGCAGTCTCCCTATATCAGTCGCTGTCAGATGGAAAAATCAAGGAGTAGTCGAATGTGTGGTGCAATGAACGCAGCCAGTGTTATAGAGAGATGTCTTCTGAATTTCAACTATTTTAAAATGTTGTTTCAGTATACAATGAATTGAGAGTCCGAAAATAGGAAGAAACTTTCCATTACCATCAGGATCATTATCCGCAGGAAACAGATTTTAGCCAACTGGCAAAAGAACCAAATTATTCATGAGAAATGTATTTTTATAATAAATATTTAAGATCTGGAATGTATTTTCTGAAAGGGTGCTGTAAGCTAATCCAACAATTATTTGTTCAAATGAACTGGAAACAGACTTAAAGTTAACAAAATTAAGACATCTTAATACAGAGCCTTTCACAACCTCAGTACATTATAAAGAGCTTTACAGTCAATGAGGTATTTTTAGGAATTACCAATTTGAGCACAAGTCCCTGCAAATTTTGATGTAATAACAAGATATTTTAGTGGTGTGAATAAATATAACAAACATTGATTAGAACCACAGAGATAACGCCATTGCTGATCTTTGAAGCAATACTATGGGACCCTCCACTCCAACAAAGTGTTGACTGGGCCTTGCACTAACATCTCAACCAAAAGACTGAATCTTTGACAGTAATGTACTCCTTCAGCATTGCCTCAAATGCTTGTTATCTTTGAAGTGAGACTAACTCTCAACATTCAGACACAGACCTGAGGGAATTACTAACTTAGTGGATAAATGGGGCATATCAAATGACATTTTCAAAATTTCAGCGTGAGCAAGATGAGTCACAGGTCGCATTCTTCAAAGCTGTATAATTTGTTATGATGGATGCAATTCCTTTACAGTTTTGGACTAAATTACTAACAACCTCTTAGCCAAAGTTCCTACGTCATTCTCCATATACAACGTTTAAAAAAAAATCAATTTTAAATAGTCATTAATTTTTTTGAAGTTTTGAAAAGTAGTTATAGAGTCATAGAGATGTACAGCATGGAAACAGACCCTTCGGTCCAACCCGTCCATGCCGACCAGATATCCCAACCCAATCTAGTCCCACCTGCCAGCACCCGGCCCATATCCCTCCAAACCCTTCCTATTAATATACCCATCCAAATGCCTCTTAACTGTTGCAATTGTA
>NC_057720.1:18264885-18288650 GCF_004010195.1 Chiloscyllium plagiosum
AGCTATGAACCTGCACTCCAAGGTCTCTTTGTTCAGCAACACTCCCTAGGACCTTACCATTAAGTGTATAAGTCCTGCTAAGATTTGCTTTCCCAAAATGCAGCACCTCGCATTTATCTGAATTAAACTCCATCTGCCACTTCTCAGCTCATTGGCCCAGTTCTGACAAAACTCTTGTTCAAATAATTGAACGCAATTCTCAAGCAAATAAACACAATGATTTTAAACTTTGTGTTCATGAACTGTGATGCATTTGAATTTATAAATCATGAAAATTCATGGTTTGAGGACTCTGGCATTTTTGCTGGGACAGGTTTTGCTCTTGATATTCTCTCCAGTTGAAATCTAGTCCATTTAACTTGATCTCACTATACAATTCATAGACTAGATTCATAGAATTCCTACTGTGTGGAAACAGGCCCTTCAGCCAAACAAGTCCACACCAACCCGCCAAAGAGTAACCCACCCAGACCCATTCCCCTACCTAAGTATCCTATATTTACCCCTGACTAATGCACCTAACCTACACATCCCTAAACACTATGCGCAACTTAGGATGGCCGATTCACCTAACCTGCACATCTTTGGACTGTGGGAGGAAAACAGAGCACTGGAGGACACCCATGCAGACATGGGGAGAATGTGCAAACTCCACACAGACAGTCGCCAGAGGCTGGAATTGGATCTGGTCAATGTTAGCTGCTGGGAGGTCTATGAAAGTAACTTAAATGTTAACATTAAAAAAAGTTAACAAGCAGCAATTTATACTATAACAATACACCATAGTACAGTCATTACCTTAAAGACAAAAACGGCATTCCAAAATTATACAAAATATTTTAAGTTATGCTTGAATAAAAATTGATTCCACAGCTAACATTTTCTAGATTCTATTAAGTACAGATCATATGTGCATCAAGACTATTCCTCATTACTTTTTTTATTTAGTACCATGGACCACAAACCCAAAGCAAATGAGTATGCCATAGCTAACCTTTTCGAAGCTTCTAATATGTACCATCAATACAAAAGATCACCATTGTCTACAGGAAACAGAATGTTTAAGGTCTAAAGTACAATTATTTGAAAAATCAGCAAGCATTTCTTTTTTCCACATTGTTATTTTACAAGCACCTGAAGACTACATATCAATTTTTACAGTGTAGCACTGTGGTTGGTGGTTCAAAACTTCACCTTGAAAGCCATTAGAAGAAACAAAATAATAACTGCAAGTGTATACAAAACAAGAATGTCTATGCTGCAGTCAATACTAGATCCATCCTGTAGCCAACTGCTCGACATGAACTGCAAACAAAAGCAAGGAATTGACTGCATCTTGTCTTACAAAAATGGTAACAATTTAAACTGCATAACCAGTGACTGCAGGTTGAAAGCCAGTAACCAATTGTATGTCAAGTGTCCAGTGGCAAATTTGTGGTAAATTCAAATTTTTCACTCTAGAGGAGTAAAAATGAAGTGCAAGACAAACTCAGCATCTGTGGAAAGAAAAACAGATTTAACGTTTCGAGTCCCAACACAGTTTTTCTGCAAAACTGAAGGAAATTGGAAAATAATTGGTTTTATGCTGTTGACAACTGGGGAGGAGTGGAACAGGAGTAACAGTGCCAATAACAGAACTGGAAGAAGATATACGGAGAGTAGGTGTTGATGGTAGGTGTGAACAGCAGAAAACAAATCTGTCCTGCTGAGAACAACTTATGCAAACTAGCCGCTGGCGATTTTGAAAGGTGAATGGTGTCAACATTCTGAAATTCTTCAACTCAATGTTAAGTCGTGACAGTAAACAAGGGCCCAAACAGAAATTTTGTTTTTTTAGCCCTCCAGTTGCCTTGGGCTTTCATGGAGCACTGCAGCAGGTCTCAACAGAAACATCTGCATGTGAGCAAGGCAATATATTGAAAGGGCAATGAATTGAAAGGCTGGGGTCATTGTTGTGGATAGACTGGATGTGCTCCTCAAAGTAGCCACCAAGCTTGCATTTGGTCTCACCAACATAGAGAACATAATGGCATCAGTGAATACAATGAACTGTACTGAGAGAAGGTGGTGTTGGTGGTGGTGGTGGGGTTGTGTCGGAAGGATGTTGTTAAACTTGAAAGGGTTCAGAAAACATTGACAAGGACATTGCCAAGGTTAGAGGGTATGAGGAATAGGGAGAGGCTGAATTGGGTGGGGCTATTTTCCCTGTAGTGTCGCAGGCTGTCTAAAATCATGAAGGACATGGATAGGGTGAATAGTCAAAGCTTTTACCCTAAGGTGAGTCCAAACTAGACAGCACAGGTTTAAGACGAGAGGGTAAAATTTAAAAGGGATACAAAGGGCAATTTTTTCAGAGGGTGGTGTGTATATGGAACAAGCTGCTACAGGAAGTAGTGGAGGCTTGTACAATTACAATATTTAAAAGGCATCTGGATGGGTATACGAAGAAGAAAGGTTTGAGGGAGATACGTCAAATGCTGGCAAACAGGACTAGATTAATTTGGCTTTTCTGGTTGGCATGGATAGATTGGACTGAAGGGTCTGTTTCTGTGCTGTACATCTAACTTTATAGCTGATGGATCTCATACAGGAAATGATCTATGTGGACTATTTACAGCAAAGGGAGATGTGCTTGCTGGAAGTGGCAGAGGATGCAAAGGCTGGTGGGGTGGCAAGGGAGGAAAAAGAAAACGGTATAGTTGTTCCAGAAGGAAGGGATGAAAGCAGAAGTGTGAGAAATTGATTCAGCTGATGGCTATGTCAATCAAAGTAGGGGAGATATTCCTAGGTTGAGGGAGGACAAAGGACATATTGAAAGCATCCCTGCAGAGGTACAATGTTATAACAGATGCACTGGAGGTACAGAAACTGGAAGAAGGAATAGAGTCCTTACTGGAACCACAGTGTGAAGAAGTATCGTCAAGGTAACGGTGGGGGGAGTCAAACAGTTTATAATGGATTTTAAGATCGGAGGAGGGGTCACTTGACGTGAAGCATTAACTCTGATTTCTCTCCTCAAATGCTGCCCTGACCTGCTCAGCTTTTCCAGCAGTTTCTGTTTTTGTTATAATGGATCTTGGTTGATGGCCTATCCCCAGAAATAAAAACAAAGGAAGGGAAAGGTTGCACCAGAAATTGACGAGGTTAAGGCATGAGAAGGTTGAAAATTAGAAGCAAAGTTGTGGGCTTTTGTCCACCACCAAGCAAAGAGGAGGAAGCAGCACTGATGATGTCAGAGACAGTTATGGAAGCAGGACCCTCCACTGCAGAGGTGGACTGGACCAAGGACATTTCCACATACCCCACAGAGAGCCATACAACTGGGACCCATGCGGGCATCCACAGCCATGCCTTTGACTTGGAGGAAATAAAACAAGTTAAAGGAGAAATTGTTCAAAGTGAAAATGATTTGAGCCAGTGAGGAATCATTGCGGATGGGAACTTTCCAGGCCTCCTTTCAAGGAGGAAGTGGAGAACCCTGTGACTATTCTGATGGGGGACTAGATGTGTACAAGGATTGCACATGCACGCAGAGGCAGTGGCTGGGATCAAGAAACTGGAAAATGTGGAACCAGCGTATAGTGCTAGAAGAATCTCAAAACATAACTGGAAAGATTAGACAAGAGCAGAAAAAAAATGTACAGAAACTCAAAGGAGTAGGCCACTCAAGACTGTTCTGTCATTCAATATGACCATGGCTGATCCTTTACTTCAATGCCATATTCCACTTTATTCCCATACTCCATGATGTTTTTAATATTTAAATAATTCTCTCTTTTTTTGAATGTATTCAGTGACTTGGCCTCCACAACGTTCTGTGATAAAAAAGGTCCACAGGTCCATTACCCACTGAGTGAAAACATTTTTTCTTTATCTGTTCAAAATGGTTTCCCCTCCAGCCGGAGATTGTGATCCCTAGTTCTGGATGTCCCTGCCCTACCTCGTTAGAATTTTACACATTTCAATCAGATCCCCTCTCATCCTTCTAAACTCAAGTGAATACAGGCCAAGTTGAACCAATCTCTCCTCAAAACACAGTCCTTTAGGATGATGGATCTGCCAGGGCAGTCCTGTTTATGAATTTTGGGGGACAATGAGGTAGGAAACCATGCAGGGAATGTCTCTGAAGGATATGTGGCTATTGACAGCCCCAGAAACAATTACCTATTGTTCAGTGGTGGGGTAATTCTCAGGGGAGATAGGAGGAAGTGTCTGAGAGTTAGCACTTATCCTCTGCAAGAAAAAAGGTCTACACAGCAGAGAACAACAGCACGATCCTTGTCACCAGGTTCGATAACAGTCAGAATTAGACCCGACAGAACGGAGTACTTTGTCTTTATTTGATATTCTAATTCATTTTCCCAACTCTCTTCCAGGTCTGACTACCTTGAACAAAAACCAAAAACTGCAGATGCTGGACATCTGAAACAAGATCAAAAATAGCTTGAAAAACTCAGCAAGTCAGGCTGCCTCTATGGAGAGAAAGTAGAGTTAATGTTTTAGGTCCAGTGATTTCTGCAATTGCAGCTCGCCCTGCAACTCTCCGAGAGAGTTACGTTTTCCCATTCTGCTCTTACGAACAACCAAAATTTTAAGCACTAACCATCTTCAGCCTCCCTTTCAGCTACATATGATTCAAAGTTATAGAATTCCCACTCTAAACACAGTTTCTTTATTTTTCTTCACTCCTTTAAGATGCTCCTTAAAACATTTGTGGTGTAGCTTGTGATATCTATCCAAATAGCCCTATGTAACATGGTGTCAAATTTTGTTTGACAATGCTTTTGTGAAGCACCTGGGCTTGTTTTAACCATACAAATGGAAGCTTTTTTTGGTAGTTATGCATATGCAATTTACTTTCTAATGATTTCTTGCTGCAAATATTTTTTAGAGCTTTCCTTAGATATAAATTCCAAAACTGTGCGTAGTACTCCAGATGTGTTGTCAGGGTCATATAGAGTTGTAGCAAAGCTTGGTCATTGTTGCGTCCCAATCCTCTTGCTATAAAAGGTTAACACAGTTTGCTGTACATAATAATCATGTTCCTTCTACAAGTGCAGACACATCACTGAATATCAACATTTAAAAATTATACTCGAAAAACAAGTTGCTTTTTAATTTTCGTTTTCAAAGTGAATAATCACATACCATCTCATTAGATTTCATCTAGTTACTCACTTATTTACTATGTATGAATATTAGTGAAAAGTACATTTTGTGGCATTCTCAAGTCGATTCACAAGCATATCAGTGTAAAGGAGGAAACAACATTCTTATCCTGCATAAGAGCTCTTTCTTATACAGAAAGAAGTCAGATAGCATAAAACTGATGCTCCCCTTCACAATGTATTCTAGTGAATTGTCCTGATGAGTGCAAGATGAAAAGCTTTAAATATTTTTTCAGCAGTAGTCTGTTCTCAATGACTAAACAACCATTTCTATACATTTATTTGCAGCCTCCATCTCTTCTTCACAGCTTGCGTTCCCACCAGCTTTGCACCTTAGCAAATATAGATGCATGGCTCTTGATTTCTTCACTGAAGCCATTAATCAAGACAGGAAATGACCAAGAGTCCAGAAACATCAGTTTACAATTAGAGTCTGTCAACTTGAAAAATCCCCTGTTCATCCACACACGCTATTTGCTTTCCATTGGCCAATCTCTATCCATGCAAATATGTTATTTCCAATTCCATGAACCCTCATCCTGCAACTAGTCTTCCATGTGGTGTTTCGTCAAATGATTTTTGAAAATCTAAATATATAACATCTACTCAACTCCCTTTATTGCCTCTGCTCAAATCTGTCCATCAAGCTTTTCTTCTCATAAAGACATGCTGACTCCTCCATCTGATCATATTAGACTTTCTAAAATCAAATTTCAATATTATCACAACAATTCACATCAGGTTAATTGGTCTATGTTTTGATTTCTTTCTCCCTACCTTAAATATTAGATTTCCATTTGCCAAGTTCCAATCCACTGAATTGTACTTGAATTGAAGGAATTTTGGAAAATTAATATCAGTGCAACCACAACCCCTGAAGCTACCTTATGTTTATCAAATACTTTTTTTCTCTAATAATGTTATTTTCTGCATTCTTTTTAACGTTTTGGCTATAATATTTCTGATATGTACTTTATTTCACGTACCACAAAGACAATGAGAAAATATTTGTTTAATGTTTCTGCTCTTTCCTCAATCGCAACAGTTATAGAGTCATAGAGATGTACAGCATGGAAACAGACTCCTTGGTGCAACCCGTCCATGCCGACCAGATATCCCAACCCAATCTAATCCCACCAGCCAGCACCCAGCCCATATCCCTCCAAACCCTTCCTATTCATATACCCATCCAGATGCCTTTTAAATGTTGCAATCGTACCAGCCTCCACCACTTCCTCTGGCAGCTCATTCCATACACGCTGGCAACATCCTTGTAAAATCTTTTCTGAACCCTTTCAAGTTTCACAACATCTTTTCAATAGGAAGGAGACCAGAATTGCATGCAATATTCCAACAGTGGCCTAACCAATGTCCTGTACAGCCGCAGTCTCTTTGGGGGTTAACGTTTATTTTTGTTACTGTACTTACTTTCTACTTTGAAAAGCTCCTATCTATTTTTATAATCCAAGCTATTTTACTCACTCCATTTTTCTCAACCGTCTTTTAACTTCTTTGCACTACGTGTGGCTGGTTTTGAAACTTTCTCAATCCTCATGTTTAATGATTAATAGTTCAGTCTTTCTCAGAATTTTAGTTTTTATAACAACACTTTTTTTTGGTTACTTAGGTTTTGTATTTCTTTAAATGTTTGCTTATTTACAGACACACATTTAGTCAGGTCACAGCTGAGGCAACATTATGAAGACAGATAATTTTGAGTTTCATTTTCAACATTTGGAGAGGTGCAATGAGAATAATTCTAGAGATTATGTCACAATATTCAGTCAGATTCATAACTGGAATACTCTGGGGGGGGAAAAAAAAAGTGTTTTACTCAAGTCAAGAACATTGGTACAAGTCTTTAAATTGGATAGAAGCCTGGTGACATTCATAAAAAATTAACATTCTTCAGACAGAATTTGAGAAATTCTTTTCCTTCTGATAAAGTTTTTAAAATTGATTTGCTTGTGGGATGTGGGCAGCGCTAGTTGGCCAGCATTCATTGCTTGTCCCTAGGTGCCCTTCAGAACGTAGTGGTGGACATTGGGCTGCTGGAAAATGATGCTGCAGAAATAGTAATGGGGAACAAAGAAAGGGCTGAAGAACTGAATAAGTACTTTACATCAGTCTTCACAGTGGAAGACAGGAGTAATATCCCCAAAATTCAAGAGAGTCAGGGGGAGGATATAAGTACAGTGGCCATCACCAAGGAGAAGGTGCTCGAAAAACTGAAAAGGTGTGAAACTGGATAGATTGCCTGGACCAGATGGGCTATACCCTCTAGTTCAGATGGAGATACTTGAGATGATAGTGGAGGCTTGAGTAGTGATCTTTCAGGTGTCGCTGGAGTCAGAGAACATCCCAGAGAACTGGAAAATCACTAATATAACCCCCTGTTTAAGAAAGGGACAAGGCAAAAGATGAGAAATTATAGGCTGATCTTGATGGTTCATAAGATTTCAGACTCCATTGTGAAGGATGAGATTTCTGAATACTTGGAAGCGCTTGGTAAAATAGGGCAAAGTCAGAATATTTCATCAAGGGGAGATCATGCCTGATAAATCTGCTAGAATACTTTGAGGTGGTAATGAGCAGGTTAGACCAAGGAGAGCCAATGGATGTTATCTATCTGGACATGCAGAAGGCCTTTGATCAGGTGCTGCACAGGACACTGCTGAGTAAGAGAAGAGCCCATAGTGCTAGAGACCAGGTACTAGCATGGACAGAAAATTAGCAAGATGGCAGAAGGCAGAGAGTGGGGATAAAAGGGTCCTTCTCAGGATGGAAACCAGTGACTACTGGTGTTCCACAAGGGTCGGTGTTGGGACCACAACTTTTCACTTTATACATTGATGAAGGAACTGAAGGCATTCTGGCTAAGTTTGCAGATGATACAAAGATAGGTGGAGGAACAGGCAGTATTGAGGATGGTGGGGAGGCTGCAAAAAGATTTAGATCAGGAGAGTGGCAGATGGAATACAATGTGGGAAAGAATGAGGTCATGCACTTTGGTAGGAAGGAGAGGGGCATGGACTATTTTCAAAATGGGGAAAAAATTCAGAAATCTGAAGTGCAAAGGAACTTGGGAGTCTTAGCCCAGGTTTCTGAAGATAAACTTGCAGGTTCAGTCAGTAGTTAGGAAAGCAAATACAATGTTGTCATTCATCTCGAGAGGACTAAAATATAAAAGCAGGAATACATTTTTGACACTTTATAAGGTTCTGGTCAGATCACATTTAGAGTATTGTGAGCAGTTTTGGGCCCCATACCTTAGGAAAGATGCATTGACCCAGAAGCGGGGCCAGAAGATGTACACAAGAATGATCCCAGGAAGAATACTGAACAGCCTGGACAGAATGGACGTTGGGAATATGTTTCCACTGGCAGGAGAGACAAGGACCCTAAGGCACAGCCTTTAAATAAAGGGAAGACCTCTCAGGATGGGGAAAAGGAGAAACTTCTTTCGCCAGACAGTGGTGAATCTGTGGAATTCATTGCCACAGAAGGCAATGGAGGCCAGATCATTGAGCATATTTAAAACAGAGATAGACAAATTCTTGATTGCAATGGGGATCAAAGGTTACATGGAGAAAGCAGGAAAATGGGGTTGAGAAACCTATGAACCATGATTGAATGGCCTAATTTCTGCCCCTGTGTCTTTTGGCCTTCTTGATCTACTACAGGCTCTGTGCTATAGGCAGACTACAATGACATTAGGGAGGGAATTCCAGAATTTTGAAGGCGTGACTGTGACTCAAATCAGAACAGGGAATGCCTTGGAGGGGAACACCCCCACCTGCAAGTTTCCATGTATCTGCTGTTCTTGTCCTTCCAGATAGAAGTGTTCATGCGGAAGATGCAGTCGAAGGATCTTTGATGAATTTCCACATTGCATTTTGTAGATAATACACACTGCTTCTACTAAGCAGTGGTAGAGGGAATGGAAGTGGTGCCAATCAAGCAGGCTGCTGTGTCCTGGGTGGTGTCAAGCTTCGAGTGTTGTTGGAACTGCAGTTGTCAAGGCAAGTGGAGAGTATTCCATCAAACTCCTGAATTGTGCCTTCTAGGTAGTAGAACTTTTTAGGAAGTCAGGAAGTGAATTATTTCTAGCCTCTTACTTGCTCTTGTAGCCACTATATTTATACTGGGAATCCCCTTGAACTTCTGATCAATGGCAATATCCCAGGATGTTGATATTGGCGGATTCAGAGGTGATAACACCAATGAACGTCAAGGCTTTGTGATAAGACTGTTGAAAATCAACACTGCCTGACATTCGTGTGGTGCAAATGTTACTTGCCTCTTGATAGCCCAAGCCTGGATATTTTCCAGATGTGTTGCATTTGAACATGGCCTGCTTTATTATCTGAGGAGTTGTGAATGGTGCTGAACAATCAGCGAACATCCTCATTTCTGACCTTATGATGGAGGAAAAGGTCGTTGATGAAGCAGCTGAAGTTGATTAGGCACAGGACACTACCGTGAGCAACTCCTGCAGGGCTATCCTGGAGCTGAGATGACTGACAGCCAACAACCACAACTATCTTTCTACGCACCAGGTTTGACGACAACCAGCAGAGTTTGCCTGCTAAATCCCATTTATTCCAGTTTTGCAAAGGGTCTTTGATACTACACTGAGTTAAATGTGGCCTCACTGTCAATGGGTGTCACTCTCACAATTACAGTTAGATACCACTTTTGTAGCAGTACTGGAACAGCTTAACGAGGGGAGCAGTAGGTTCTAGAGCATACATTAACAGTGATATTGCCAGAATATTGTCAGGGCCTTTGCAATATCCAATGCCTCTAACTATTTCTGGATATCATGTGGAGTGAATCAAATTGGCTGAAGATCTTGATGCTGTGGACACAGGAGGTGGACTAGATGGATCGTCCATTCAGTACTTCTGGCTGAAGATTGCTGCAAATGCTTCAATCTTGCCTTTTGCATTAATGTGTTTGGCTCTTCTATCATTGAGGATGGTGGTAGTTGTGGAGCTTCCTCTCCCAAGGATTTTTAAAAATTCATTCAGAAGTGAATGTGACAGGACTAAAAAACTTAGATCTGATCCATTGCTTGTAGGATCACTTAGCCCCACCGCTTGTTGCTTATGCTGTTGGGCACATACGTAGTCCTGTTTGGTAGTGTCACCAGGTCAACACCATTTTATGGTATGCCTGATGCTGCTTCTCTAGCACTCTCCATTGAACCAGGGTTGACCCCTTTGATGGCAATGGTTGAGTGAGGGATATTGCTGGTCCAAGAGGTTGCAGATTGTATTGGAGCATGATTCAACTGCTGTTGACGACCCACAGCACTTCATGAACGCCTAGTCAAGTTACTAGATCTGTTCACATCTGCCCCACTTAGCACAGTGGCAGTAACACACAACACAATTGAAAATACTCTCTATGTGATGACAGGACGTTATCTCCACAAGGTCTTTGTAATGGTCACTCTTACCAATACTGAAACTAACCACCAGGATACATGAACATCAACAGCCACAAAAAGACATGACCCTCTCTCAATAGTATCTTAACATACAGAGGAGGAAAGACACCACTTCAACTGGGACAACACATCCATTCTAGGACAAGCCAAACAGAGACATGCACGAGAACTCCAAGAAGCATGGCATTCCAACCAGAAATATATCAACAAAGAGTTAGAACCCATCTACCACCCCCTGAGAAGAAGAACGGGAAATAACATCACCACAGGAAATGACATCAACCCAAAGAAACCCAAACATATAAACAGAAAGCAGAAATTATCAACAGTGCTTCACCTGGAGGCCCACTGAAAATGTGACCTAATAGGGTGAAGAAACATCTGGAAATGAACCTTCCAGCTCAGCGGTCAAACCTACATCCAAGATGAATCTACTGTCTGCAAACTGATAAAGATGAGGTCAAGTATAGATTTCCCTCATGTTGGTTCTTTCACCACCTGCCACAGATCCAGTCTAGCAGCTATATCCTTTGACCAGCAGTGCTGCTACCAAGCCACTCTTTGTGATGGACATTGAAATCCCCCATACACCATCTATACTTCCTCCAAATGTTGTTCAGTTGAGGTAGGAAGGTAAACAGGTGGTTTTCTCAAACACTGAACAGACACCCAAAACAATTATCTAGCTGACTAAATGACAATGGAGAGCATGCATAAGTGGATGATTGGCAGGATTCAATGAGAGATTGGGGATCTGTACCAACTTGCATCAATGATACAGATAAGGGAAGTAAAATCACGGTTGCTAAATTTGCAGATGACAAAATTAGGTAGGAAAGTATGTTACTTAGAGGAAATGATATTCAAGGTAAAGTCACCACTCTCTACTAGACCATAGGATTGCTCTCTCTTTGAAGAGGGATGATTAGTGGTGGTTTAACCCGATGGTCACCACATTCAGGCGAGGCTAGAGGTTGAGGACGATAGTCCTTCATAGTTTCAACACCAATGAGTTAACCTTCTGCTGAGGATGGTGACATAGGAAACCAAAGTCAGACACAAGTGAGGTTGGCTTAGCCCCAAGCTGGCATGACTACTAATAAAATATGCAAGACTGGAATAAAGTCAACATTGCTGTAGATTCATTCATTCATTCGTCTCAGTTGGGGCCAGCTCACAGATAGGGCATGTCAAATTCAATTTCTCTAATGCAAGAGGACCAAGCTAGCCACTGAAGTTGAAAACTGATTTGGCTTCAGACAAGCTTGTAAGCTGAATAAAAAGGTCATCATAGGTACAAACAAACAGCAAGGAGACAGTGAAGTCTGCAGATGCTGGAGATCAGAATTAACAGCATGTTGCTGGAAAAGCACAGCAGATCAGGCAGCATCCGAGGAGAATCGATGTTTCAGGCAGGACCCCTTCATCAGGAATGAGGCTGGGAGCCTCGAGGGTGGAGAGATAAATGGGAGAGGTGTGGGGCTTGGGGGGAAGGTAGCTGAGAGTGCAATGTCCTACAAGTGGATCCCACCACCAGGGATATATTTCCCTGCCCACCCCGATCCGATTTCCGCAAAGACCGTTCGATGCGTGACTACCTGGTCAGGTCCACGCCCCCTAACAAGCCACCCTCCCCTCCTGGCACCTTCTCCTGCCACCACAGGAATTGCAAATCCTGCACCCACACCTCCCCCCTTACCTCTGTCCCAGGCCCCAAAGGTGTCTTCCACATCCACCAAAGTTTCACCTTCACTTCCACACGTCATTCATTGTATCCATTGCTCCCGATGCGGTCTCCTCTACACTGGGGAGACTGGACGTCTTCTCGCACAGCGCATTAGAAAACATCTCCGGGACACCCACACCAACCAACCCCACCGCCTGGTGGCTGAACTCCCCCTCCGACTCTGCCAAGGACATGCAGATCCTGGGCCTCCTTCATTGCCACTCAGTCACCACCCGAAGCCTGGAGAAAAAATGCCTCAGCTTGCGCCTCAGAACTCTTCAATGCCAAGTCATCAATGTGGACTTCACCAGTTTCCTCATTTCCCCATCTCTCACCTTACCCCAATTCCAACCTTCCAGCTCAGCACTGTCCTCGTGACCTGTCCCACCTGTCAATCTTCCTTCCAACCTATCAGCTCCACACGCCTCTGACCTATCACCTTTACCCCACTTCCATCCACCTATTGCACTCAACGATCTTCTCTCCAGCCCCACCCCTCCACGTGACCTGCTGTGCTTTTCCAGCACCCCACTCTGAACAAACAGCAGAAAGGCATTCAACATGTCAAATCTATTCATGCAGTGAGAGCAGGAGACTAGGAAATGAGGAACACTCAAGGGATTTGGAAGGAAAAAGAGTACAGTACCGAACAGAGGAGAAATGAAATGAGGCATGGCCAATTGGAAGGTAAGATCAAGTTATATAGGTTTAGTTATGTAACAAAATGGAACAGACACATCCTGATAATAGAGGAGAAAGTGAGGGCTGCGGATGCTGGAGATCAGAGCTGAAAATGTGTTGCTGGAAAAGCGCAGGAAGGGCTTTCCTGAAGAAGGGCTTATGCCCGAAACGTCGATTCTCCTGTTCCTTGGATGCTGCCTGACCTGCTGCACTTTTCCAGCAACACATTTTCACATCCTGATAATAAACAGGAATAGACATTCCAGCAGGTTGGTTTTTTTTCTCAAATTAATACAAATATGTTCATTTTTCAGGTAAGATTTCCAGGTTTTCACAGCTGGGTTTGATTAACTGGCTATACTGCATGGTGAACAGTGAATTCTTTATTTGCCTCACTTTCTTTTTCTTGAGGGATCACTGGAAATTTCATGTCCATGTTCAAACTCTTCATATTGATATTTTAGGTGAAGAATGAGGGCTGCAATGCAGAGCACTAGTACTGGAAGCAGTAAAATAGGTTCATCAACACAATATTGCCAAGAACATGTTTTTAAAAATATATTTGATTACTCAACAACTTCCTTATATGCCAAGTGACTCCTAGGATAGATGGGCCTTGGTAGTTTGTCGTCGAGCAATTCTTGTGTTTTGAATGAAAGGGATCAAGCAAGATTAGTTTCATTGGCAGGAATAGGGGGCCACATGTCAGACAATTTCAGAACAGACCAGTCTTGAAGATAAAGCTTTTTTTGAGCTGTGTTCAGTTCACTCAAATGATAATTTCATCAATCTAGTTTTAAATGATTTACAAAGTGAACAGTTACTTATCAAAGTAAATAGCTCAAAGACACTGCAATAGCCTAGCTACCGCTGCAACTCCACACTATTGATGCCTGGTTAGTCCAAGGTAGTAGAATACTGCCCTTTAGTTATCACCCAGGACAGCTCTCGCTGAATTTTTCCAGAACTGATATGTCAATCGCCCAAACAGATCAGCACCGAAGAGGCTGGCAGAAAAGCTGCTCATAAATACGATTTCTTCTCTTAACTATGAAAAGTTGACTCTGGCAGAATGTGCGCAAGGAGGCCAGATTACACTCAGAAATGCCCTCTGCTGTCAAGTTATTTGAGTGAAACTGAGAAATAGGAGAAGATGCAAAACTTGACCTATTCTTGGGAAATAAGGCAGGGCAGGTGACTGAGGTGTCAGTGGGGGAGCACTTTGGGGCCAGTGACCATAATTCTATTCGTTTTAAAATAGTGATGGGAAAGGATAGACCAGATCTAAAAATTGAAGTTCTAAATTGGAAGGAGGCCAATTTTGATGGTATTAGGCAAGAACTTTCGAAAGCTGACTGGGGGCAGATGTTCACAGGTAAAGAGACAGCTGGAAAATGGGAAGCCTTCAAAAATGAGATAACAAGAGTCCAGAGACAATATATTCCTGTTAGGGTGATAGGCAAGGCTGGTAGCTGTATGGAATGCTGGATGATGAGAGAAATTGACATTTTGGTTAAGAAAAAGGAAGCAGCATAGACAGAGGAACCTTGATTATCCGAACTGGATGGGCGGACACTATTGCGTTCGGATAATTGATTATTCGATTAATTGATTTCGCCTGGGGCTCGAAGTTTTCTGTGGAGTCTGCTCCCTGTTCAGGAGACTAGGAACGAGCGCGGGAGGGAACGAGCGCGGGAGGGAACGAGCGCGGGAGGGAACGAGCGCGGGAGGGAACGAGCAAGAGAGATCAGTCATTTGGACACAGCCCCTGGACTCTCCAGGACTGTCCTCGGCAGCATTTCAGTGAGCCGAGATCATTTTTAATAATTGTACCTCTAAACAAAAGACTCAATCAAGGTTGAAACAGCTCTTTGACGTAAAGTTTCTATCGTGGTCTTGAGATCATCTTCGGAGAATCCGATGTTGAGATAATCGAGGTTCCACTATATTGACTTTTGGCAGGATGTTACTCATTCCCCCTATGCATTCACAGCACAGAGGTGGAACTAATGGAGAGTGTCAAGCTCCTGGGAGTGTTCATCCACAACAAGCTTTCTTGGACTCTGGGTGGAGGCACTGGTTGCAAAGGCCAAACATCTCTTCTTCCTCAGGCAGCTGAGGAAATTTGGCATAACGGCAAATACCCTTGCCAACTTTTATATTCCTGCTCTCTGCTTTCTATCTTACCATTTTTTAATCCATATTAGAATATTATCCTTGCTTGCACATTTTGTACTTTTGTTTACGAACCTCCTGTGTGAGACTTTACCAAAAGGTATCTGAAAAATCCAGATGCACCACATCCAATAGTTTGCCTTTGTCTACACAAAATGTAAATTTCCGAAAAAAGCTCCAATAGGTTTGTCAAATATTGTTTCTCTTTCATAAATCTATGTTCACTCTGCCCAATTCTTCTTCAGCTGCACAATTAACTGCACAATTATCACAGCCTACATAATAATATTTAACATTTCTTCCCTCTACTGAGGAACTAATAGCTCTGTAGTTTTCCATTCACTCTCCCTGAAAAGGTGAGATTATATTTACTACTTCCCAGTCTGTGGAAGCCTTTTCAGAATCCATACAATTTTGAAATAATGCATCCTCTGTCACTGTAGCCACCTCCTTTAATGCTCTTATTCATCAACCTTCGATCCAGTTAACTTCTCAAGTCCAACTCTCCAATAATATTCATTTGGTCCCTCTTGGATGCAGAGTAGTTCTGACAATTATTCTGCATTATATCCTCTACCGAGAGAAGTAACTGCTCAGTTTTTCCACTGTAAATTCTCCTGTAGTGTGCCAAAGTTCGTCCTGCCTAAACTGACTTATTCACATACCTAAAGAGGCTATTGCAGTCTTCTTTTAGGATTCTCCTTCCCTTTTCTTTATCAATTCCTAGGTCTTCCTTTACTGGGTTCTAATTTGTTCCCAATTCTTGGAGTTAGCACTTTTACTGTCATCCATTAAACCACTTCCACCCTGGTGCAAAACTAAAAGGATTTTGTAGATTACAGAACAGCACAGCACTGAAGTAGCTATTCAACTCATGTCTCACCAGCTCATGCTGTTAAGCCATTCTCTCACTGGCGTGCACTCCACTTCTACTACTCATGGCCTCTAATATGACAACATAGTACCAAAATTGAGCAAAAGACTACCCAGTTCAAACGTGAAGTCACTAGGATTGCAGACAAGACAAAGAATCATACAGCAGCTATGTTGGCGATTGGAGGAAGCTCCCTACACAGATGCTCAAGAAAAGATACGCAAACATATGGCCACAGTTGGGCAATGAAATTTAGAAATAAATCTGATTCACAATAACCATCTCGCAACTTCTCAAGAACGTATCAAAATCTTTGCCCTAAAACAACCAAGAAAATTAAGTATTGCAAATATTATCCTCAAGTCATGAACAAAACCATTTTTGTACAGTGAAGAAAACCAAGGTTTCATTATGTCTCCCAGCAGAATTTGATGTCAAGCTTATTGCATTTCAACAGTTTATATTCAAACACTGACAAGAAATGACACAAAGTGGTCTGCACTGCAAATATAGTTGAGTGCCCCATGATATTTGCTTTGAATTGCTAGCTAAGTAAATGACAAGCAAAGTTGGAGAGAAAACAGTGTTAATAAAGACAACTGGCCACAGAGAACAGATTCATTGTGTAGTCATGAATATCTGAATGGACAAAGTGCAACTTTAAGTAATAAGATATCGGAGCATAAGTTAGGCAATTCCCCTCATCAAGTCTGCTCTGCCATTGAACTATGGCTGAGAAGTTTCTCAACCTTATTCTCCCACTTCCTCCCCATGACCTTTAACCTCCTTAACAACCATGAACCTATCTATCTCTGCCTTAAATATAACTCAACAACCTGCCTCCACAGTCTTCTGTGGCAATGAATTCCACAGATTAACCACTCGCAGGCTTGTTTTACCGATTTAATCTGCAAGTTAACCTCAAGATAATAATCCTGGACTAGAACTCCCAAGTCCCTTTGCAATTTAGATTTGTGAATTTTCTCCCCATTTAGAAAATAATCCATGCCTCTAGTCTTCCTACCAAAGTACATGACCTCACAATTTCCTATATTGTATTCCTTCTGCCACTTCTTTGCTCAGTCTCATCATCTGTCTAAATCTTTCTGCAATCTCACCACTTCCACAATACTACCTGTGCCTCCACCTAATTTTGTATTGTCTGCAAACTCAGTTCCTTCATCTAGACCATTAATGTATAAGTGAAAAGTTGTGGTCCAAACACTGACTCTTGCAGAACACCACTAGTCACCGGCTGCCGTCCTGAGAAGGAGCCTTTTATCTCCACACTCTGCTTTCTGCCAGACAGTTGATCTTCTATCCATTCTAGTACCTTGCCTCTAGCACCATGGGCTCTTATCTAATTCAGCAGCTTCCTGTGCGGCACCTTGTCCAAAGTCTTCTGGAAGTCCAGGTAGATAACATCCATTGGCTCTCCTTAGTCTGACATGTTTGTTACTTCCTCAAAGAATTCTAGCAGATTTGTCAGGCATGCTAACTTGATGAAACCATGCTAACTTTGCTCAATTTTACCATGCACTTCCAAGTATTCAGAAATCTCATCCTTCACAATGGACTTCAAAATTTTACCAATGACTAAGGTCAGCCTAATTGGCTGGTAATTTCCTGTCTTTTGCATTACTTCCTTCTTAAACAGAAGTGCTACATTAGTCATTTTCCAGTCCTCTCAGACCTTCCCTGATTCCAGTGATTCAAAGACCATCACTAATGCCTCCACAATCTTCTCAGCTAGCTCCTTCAAATGTCTGTGATTTAGTCCATTTGGTCTGGACGATTTATCCACTGTCAGACCTTTCAGCTTCCACAGAAACCCCTCCTTCCTGATGACCAATACACACACACCTGCCTCCGATTCTTTGAAGTTGCAATATACTGCTGGTATCTTTCACTGTTAAAACTGATGTGAAGTATTTATTCAGTTCTTCTGCTATTTATTTCCTATTGCTACATCTCCAGCTCAGTTTCCAGCACCCTTGCCTCTCATATTTTTATATAACCAAAAATTCCTTGCAACCCTCTTTTATATTACCAGCTAGATTACCCTTACATTTCATCTTCTGCCCCCTTTATTGCTTTTTGTTAAAATTGTTTAATGGCTTTTAAAGCTTTCTAAATTCTCTGGCTTGCCACTAATCACCACATGCATTTTCTTTGCATTTAAACAATCCCTGGATTCCCTTGTTAGCTATGATTTCCTCCACCTCTCCTTAGTCTGCTTCTCCTTCTTGGGTTGAATTTTTATGTTACCCAAATTACACCTAAAACCTCCTGTCGTTGCTGTTCCACCATTTTCCCTACCAGGCCCAGTTACAGTAGCTTCTATTTTATTTCATTACTAAATTCTTGTTTTTTAACAAGCCCTAACGTTATTCAGTTATATCAAGGTTTGAAACCATAAACTGAACTGCCCCATTTTGCACAGCAATGTCAATTGTTTTTCACTAATCGATCTTTTACTCTGAGGGCGGTGTGTATATGGAATGAGA
The DNA here is from genome assembly GCF_004010195.1 of Chiloscyllium plagiosum. Taxonomy (NCBI): domain Eukaryota; kingdom Metazoa; phylum Chordata; class Chondrichthyes; order Orectolobiformes; family Hemiscylliidae; genus Chiloscyllium; species Chiloscyllium plagiosum. The sequence goes on from NC_057720.1 coordinate 18,283,472, forward strand.
TGCCAGAGGTGGTGGTGGAGGCAGGTATAATTACAACATTTAAAATGCATTTGGGGGGGATTAAAGATGGCGGCGACCCAGTAGGTCTGCCCTGATGAGGGAAGGGACCACGAAGATCACAGCAAACAGGTACGCCTCCCCACTTCAACAACGAACACACCCATGGCCACAGCGTCAGCCTCCGCGATCACTCCAGGGGACTTGCCAATCTAAGCTGGTCTCAGAGTTTGTGAAACTCCAGGAGAAGACCAATTCAGTGATGGAGGAAACCTAGGCCAGGCTTGAACTAATCTCAATCATGCTGCAGAAGCACGACTAGATCCAGCGTCTCGAGCAGCATGTCGGGTAGATGCAGAAGCGGGTCGCAGTCTTTGAAACTACGACGGAATCCTCGGCAAGTCTGGTCCAGGCCTTAGAATGGCGTGTACGGGCCTTGGAGGGGCAGGTCAACGACCTCGAAAATAGATGCTATCGGAAGAACATCTGTCTGGTGGGGTTTCCGGAACGGGAGGAGGAAAGCCATCTCATCAGCTTCTTGGAGCAATGGCTCCCGCAATTTTTGAAGCTGGAGGTCGAGGTAGGCCGGGTGTGAGTCGAGCGAACGCACCGTGTCGCAGTGTGCAGGCCCGGATCGGACCAGTGCCCCCACCCAGTCCTAACGCGACTCCAGCATTATAGAGACAAACAAATGATGCTGGAAGCCTCTCGAGCACTCAGGAAGGATCCACAGGCTCTGATATAAAAAGGATAACGAATTCTGCTTTTCCAAGACTTTTCTGCAGTCATGATTAATAGGAGGAAGGACTTTGGTGAGGTAAAAAGGCAGCTGAGGGACTTGAATATCCAGTATTCTGTAAGATATCCAGCTACGTTTCAGCCACGGAGAGTCAGTGTTCAATTTTGACTCACTGGAAAAGGCAAAGGGCTTCCTGGATGCTTGAAAATAGACTAGCTGGCTTGAATAATATGGACAATAATGTTTATTTTGTTTTTCCCTGTAATTTTCCTGGTTTACCTGGTTGTCGGGGAGCTTTTTTTAAATATATGTGGGGGTCATAATATTTTTTTCTTTTCCTCTCTCTTCTCTCTCCCCTCCCGCCATCTTTCATTTTTTTCTTCTTATCATTTCCTTTTGTTTTTTTCTTCTGGCATAGGATGGTTGGTGGGGTGGGGAGACAGCGATTGGGGGAGATTGGGAGAGGTTATATATTTCTGTTCTAACAGAAGTGCCTAGGTTACAATATGGATGGGACAGGTTGAGTGCCCATTTTAATATTCTTGTTTTAAGGGGTGTGTATTTTTTCTCACTTTGTTGTCTGGGGCTGGTGCATGGCTTCAGCTAGAAGGAGCCGTGGAGGGGTTGAAAACCCCTTGTGGGCAAGGAGGAAGTCTCCTTTCATTTGTGTTATATGTTCGTATGCTGTAGAAATAGCTGTTAGAAGTTTTGATTTGGTAGTTTTGGAAGTTGTATGTTTAAATTTATACGAACTGTTTATTGTTTTCACTTGGCACGCTATGAGTGGGATTCTTCCGCCTGGAGGGTAATGGACTGTTGCAGACGGCGAAAGCTAGCCATTCGTTTAAATGGTGCACCTGGAATATTAAAAGGGCATCATTCACCAATTAAGAGAAAAAAAGATACTTTCAAGCCTTAGAAAAGAGGGGGTCAATGTAGCCTTGCTGCAAAGAAACACATTTAACTGACAAGGAGCACTTGAAGTTGCAGCAGGGAGCATTCAGACATGTGTTTTCCTCATCCTTTAATTCAAAAAGTAGAGGAGTTGCTATACTCATCCAGAAGAATCTCCCATTTCAAATGTTAGACTAAATTAAGGATGAATATGGGCGGTTTATAATTCTTAAAAAGCTTTAATACATGGAGAGGAACATGGGATTTTGAATATATATTGCCCCCTGGCACAACCCTTCAAATTTTTAATCGATATGTTTTCAGGTTGATGGCCCTTGGGGCGCATCATACAATTATAGGGGGAGACTTTAATCGTCTTATTGACCCCAAAGTGGACAGGATGCCTCGGAGTCTTGTGTGTATGTCCCCGCAATCCAGGCAGTTGGTGGGCCTGAACAAAGAGCTGGGGTTGGTGGATGTGTGGAGATATCTTCATCCCGAAGGTCTTCACCTTTTTCTCTAATCCACGCAAGTGCTATACCAGACTTGACATGTTTTTGAATTCGAAGCTGTCTTGCAGAATAGGGAATGTAGCCATTTCCGATCATGCTACAGTGGACATGGAGGTCAAGGCTTGGTGGTAACGAGATAGGCTCCTGGCACTGGCGCATGGACCCTTTCCTCTTGAAAGATAACAAGTTTACAGGTATTTTTCGCGGAATTTAAAATCTTTTGGGACATAATTTGGGCATGGCCAGTAATCAATCTGTGCTCTGGGAGACAGCCAAGACCTATGCACGGGGTTTGATTATTTCTTACTCTGCGACCTGGAATCGGCAGAGGGGAAAGCAGCAGCGTTTGCCGGAGGCTCACCTGAAGGCAGCTGAGTTAGCGTACTTTGACAGACCGTCTGTAACCAAATTGCAGTCGATTACAGCCCTTAGGGCTACTTTGAATGCTGCATTCACTCAGACAGCAAACAGGGAAATTGCTTTTGCGAAACTGAGGTTATTTGAGTATGGTGATAAATCAGATAGCTATCTAGCATATTTGGCCAGAAAGAAGAATGCCCCCCCCAAACTATCACATCCATCAGAGAGAGTGCTGGTACTCTTACTTGCAATGCCAAAAAGATTAATGCAGCATTTAGGATGTTCTACTCTGAGCTGTACTAGTCAGAGGGCTGAGAGGACAGATTGTTGAAGATGGAGTCCTTTTCTAAGACCATGGACCTTCCGGGTGTAACTTCAGAGCAGGCGTCCTTTCTGAATACCCCCTGACAATCCAGGAAATGCAGGAGGCGGTGAGACAGCTCCAGTGTGGTAAAGTGACGGCCCAGATTGATTTCAAAGTGGGTTTTATAAGGAGTTTATAGACATGCTGGCCGGGCGACTCTTGGGTATGTACAACTACTCATAGTCAGGTCTGCCTCCCATCCTCTCTGTGAGAAGCAAATATTTTTCTTATTCTTAAGGGAAAGCCCCAGAGGATTGCACTTCGTACAGGCCCATATCGTTACTGAACATGGATTTTAAAATTCTGTTGAAAATGCTGGCATTAAGGTTGGAGAGGATTTTGCCTTTCATTGTAAAGGAGGACCAGACAGGCTTTATCAGGGGTCACTGGTCTACTATGAATATTAAAAGAGTATGAAACATGGCTCAGGTATGCCAGCAAGGTTCGATTCCAGGCCTGGTAGTCTCCCTGGATGCAGAGAAAGCATTTGACCGGATATAGTGGCCGTACCTCTTTTATCAACTGGAGCGGTTTGGTCTTGGAGGAGTTTTTGCCAAGTGGATGGCAGTGTTATATAGTGACCTAAAAGCAGCGGTTATCACTAATGGTATACGGTCAGATAATTTTAGTATCGGCAGAGACAGCCAACAAGGGTGCCCTCTCTTACCACTATTATTTACATTGGTGATTGAGCCGCTGGCAGAGGCCATTCCAGAAGGGTCCCAACATAACTGTCCCGGAGGTCGGGTCAGGCAGGCATAAGATCACCCTCTATGCGGATGACGTTCTTCTCTTTTTAACTGATCTGATGAGATCTGTGCTCCGTTTAATACAAGTGATTCATCTATTTGGTTTATTCTCAAGGTATAAAATTAATTTTATGAAGTCGGAGGCCACGCCTGTGGGGTGCCTTACTACGATATCAGATTTTGGGGATGGAACCCATTTCCCTTTCAGGTGGTCACAGGGAGGTTTCCTGTATTTAGACATTTTTATCACCCTGGCCTTCAATACATAAAGCTAATTTTGTGTAGGTGCTAGAGAAGATAAGGCAGGATCTTCAGCACTGGGAGGATCTTCCAATATCTTGGCTGGGTAGAATAGCTCTGGTCAAAATGAATGATCTTCCTCGCTTATTATATCCCAGACGAATACTCCCTTGCTGCGTAGGCAAGCATTACGAAGGCTTTACAGTTGGCTTGGATCATTCATCTGGCATCATAGGCGGCCTCTTATTAAGCTGGACAAACTGCAGCTTCCACAGGGGATGGGAGGTTTGAATTTCCCCGACTTTAAGAATATATCAATTGAGTTCCTTACTATCCCATGTGGCTGACTGGGCCCGCCAGGACATGCGATCAATTTGGTTGGACATCGAGGCCTCCCAGGCAAAACACCCCCTCATCAATTTGTTATTTATGGACAAGATGAGGACTGTTATGGACCATTGCAGAAACCAGATAGTCTTTAACACAATTAAAGCATGGAGAATGATGCAGGCAACTTACAAAAAACTTCCCTTTTCCCTCCCATAGTGGGAATGTTAGGATTCCGGCTGGGGTCAATGGACTCTGGCTTTAATCGCTGGGAGTCTAAAGGAGTCTCCTGTTTGGGATATTTATTTGACGGGGTGGTCATGATGTCTTTCGAGCAGCTGAGTCAGAAATATGGGCTATCCAGGAGGGACCTCTGTCATTACTTTCAGGTTAGGGACTTTATACAGAAAAAAAACTACATTGATGGTTAGTCCCTACAAGTTGGACATGACAGGAGTGCGCTCCAGTCCAGGGGCGTTCTCTCGGTCAGCACCCTCTATCATTTTCACTTGTTAGTAAGACCATAAGACAAAGGAGTGGAAGGCCATTCGGCCCATCGAGTCCACTCCGCCATTTAATCATGTCTGATGGGCATTTCAACTCCATTTACCCGCATTCTCCCCGTAGCCCTTAATTCCTTGTGACATCAAGAATTTATCAATCTCTGCCTTGAAGACATTTAGCGTCCCGGCCTCCACTGCACTCCGTGGCAATGAATTCCACAGGCCCACCACTCTGGCTGAAGAAATGTCTCCGCATTTCTGTTCTGAATCCCCCTCTAATTTTAAGGCTGTGCCCACAGGTCCTAGTGTCCCCGCCTAACGGAAACAATTTCTTAGCGTCCACCCTTTCCAAGCCATGCATTATCTTGTAAGTTTCTATTGGATCTCCCCTTAACCTTCTAAACTCCAATGAGTACAATCCCAGGATCCTCAGCCGTTCCTCGTATGTTAGACCTACCATTCCAGGGATCATCCGTGTGAATCTCCGCTGGACA
>NC_057720.1:18289525-18292240 GCF_004010195.1 Chiloscyllium plagiosum
TGTTAAGTTCTCCTGCTATTTCCTTATCTCCCATTACTAGGCTTCCAGCATCAGTTTGAAGTGGCCCAGTGTCTACTTTTGCCTGTCGTTTGTTTCTAATGTATTGAAAGAAACTTTTACTATCATTTCTAATATTATTGGCGAGCCTACCTTCATATTTGATCCTCTCCTTCCTTATTTCTCTCTTTGTTATCCTCTGTTTGTTTTTGTAGCCTTCCCAATCTTCTGATTTCCCAGTGCTCTTGGCCACTTTATAGGATCTCTCTTTTTCTTTGATACATTTCCTGACTTCCTTTGTCAGCCATGGCTGTCTAATCCCTCCCCGGATAATCTTTCTTTTCTTGGGGGATGAACCTTTGTACTGTGTCCTCAATTATATCCACAAACTCCTGCCATTTTTGTTCTACTGTCTTCCCTGCTAGGCTCTGCTTCCAGCCGATTTTCGGCAGTTCCTTTCTCATGCCCTCATAATTACCTTTGTTTAACTGTAACACCATTACATCCGATTTTGCCTTCTCTCTTTCAAACTGCAGACTGAACTCTACCATTTTATGATCGTTGCTTCCAAAGTGCTCGCTTACTTTAAAGATCTTTTATAAACTCTGGTTCATTACATAGCACTAGGTCCAAAATACCTTGCTCCCTTGTGGGCTCCATGACAAGCTGTTCCAAAAAGCCATCCTGTAAGCATTCCAAGAATTCCCTTTCTTTGGATCCACTGGCAACATTATTTACCCAGTCTACCTGCATATTGAAGTCTCCCATGATCACCGTGACCTTGCCTTTCTGACATGCCTTTTCTATTTCCCGGTACATGTTGCGCCTCTGGTCCTGACCACTGTTAGGAGGTCTGTACATAATACCCATTATGGTTTTTTTTGCCTTTGTTGTTCCTCAATTCCACCCACACAGACTCCACATCATCCGACCCAATGTCATTCAGTGCCACAGATTTAATTTTGTTCTTAACTAACAAGGCCAACCCACCTCCCTGCCCACCTCCCTGTCTTTTCGATAAGTTGGAAATCCTTGGATGTTTAACTGCCAGTCCTGAACCCCCTGCAACCGTGTCTCTGTGATGCCTACCACATCATAATCATTCACGATGATCTGTGCCCGTTAGTTCATCTACTTTGTTACGAATGCTACAAGCATTCAGGGAAAGTGCCTTAATGCTAACATTCTTATCATGAGAGATATTGGAAGTCATAAGATGTCCTAAGTTATCCTTCCTTTTTGCTACATTCTTAATCTGCCGCAAGGTTAAATCCACCTGCATACATGCTATCCTCCTGCTTATCTGTCCATTTAACTCCATACTCCGTCGCTTTCACTTTCCCTTCCCCCCCCAACTCAGAAGTTTAAAGTCCTACTGACCACCCTAATTATCCTCTTCGCTAGAATATTGGTACCAGATCGGTTCAGGTGGAGACCGTCCCAACAGTACAGATCCCCCCCCGGTTCCAAAACTGATGCCAATGCCCCATGAAATGGAATCCCTCTTTCCCACACCAATCCCTTAGCTACGTGTTTACTTCCCTAATTTTCTTATCCCTGTGCCAATTGGCACGTGGCTCGGGCAGTAATCCGGAGATTATGACCCTTGAGGACCTGTACTTCAATTTCCTTCCTAGTGCTTGATAATCCCCAAACAGGTCCTCCACACTAGCTTTGCCTACGTTGTTAGTCCCAACATGGACCAGAATAACTGGATCCTCCCCCTCCCGCTCCAATATTCTTTAAAGCCGGTCAGAGATGCAACGCACCCTGGCACCAAGCAAGTAACACACCATGCGAGACTCCCGATCCGGCTTGCATAGTAAGTAATGTTTCGAAGGACATCGAACGGCTATGCGGAATCTGGACTCAGGAATTGTGGCTGGAAATCTCAGAGGTGTGGGAGGATATTTGGGAGAACACAACGAAGATTTCGATTTGTAATAGGACACAGGCTATGAAACCAAAGGTACTCCACAGGGCTTATTTGGCACTGGAGCAGCTTGCAAAATTTAAGACAAGAGAGTGTCCCCAAATGTAAAACACTGTTACTCATTGTTTGTGGTCATGCCACAAGCTTTGTAGGTATTGGGGTGTCATAGCAAGTGTTTTGGAAGAGGTCTTGCGAACCAAGGTTAAGTTGGATCCAATGTCCCTCCTCTTGGGTTTGCCAAATCTGCCCTCTTTGGAAGTTCTTGCATTCTGTGCGAGGAAGAGCATTCTAATGACTAGGTGTCGGAGAATCCCCCGGGACTTTCAGGCTGGCATAGATTAGTTATGGAGCATATCCCCCTCAACTTCCTTACGAGTATGGTGCACCAGAAAACTGTTTTATGGAAAATGACAGCCCTTTCTGAATTACATAGATGCAGACTTGTCGGCTATATTGATCAGGGCCTTTGTGAAGTCATGAGGGCTATGTCTGGCGGTTCGGGGACCTGGGAGAGGGGGTGAAGAATCCTGAACAAATAAGAGCTTACTTACTAATGCTCCCGGCGGTGGGGAGCTTTGGTGGAAATGTGCTGAGTGTAGTAACTTAACTGAAGTGTGTATACTTCAATGCAAGAAGTATACGAAATAAGGTAGGTGAACTTGCAGCGTGGGTTGGTACCTGGGACTTCGATGTTGTGGCTATTACGGAGACATGGGTAGAACAGGGACAGGATTGGCTGCTGCAGGTTCCAGGGTTTAAATGTTTTAGTAGAGTCAGAGGTGGGG
>NC_057720.1:18294762-18308360 GCF_004010195.1 Chiloscyllium plagiosum
GGGTCGACAGTGAGAATCTTTTTCCTCGTATGGAGTCAGCTATTACAAGGGGGCATAGGACAGATGTTAGGGGTAGGTTCTTTACTCAGCGAGTCGTGAGTTCATGGAATGCCCTGCCAGTAGCAGTGGTGGACTCTCCCTCATTATGGGCATTTAAGCGGGCATTGGAAAGGCATATGGAGGATAGTGGGCTAGTGTAGGTTAGGTGGGCTTGGATCGGCGCAACATCGAGGGCCAAAGGGCCTGTACTGCGCTGTATTCTATGTTCTATCCCTCCAAACCCTTCCTAATTCATATACCTCCAAATGCCTCTTAAAATGTTACAATTGTACCAGCCTCCACCACATCCTCTGGCAGCTCATTCCATACATGTACCATCCTCTGCGTGAAAAGGTTGCCCCTTAGATCTCTTACATCTTTTCCCTCTCACCCTCAACCTATGCCCTCTAGTTCTGGACTTCCTGACCCCAGGGAAAAACTTTGTCTATTTATCCTATCCATGCCCCTCATAAATTTTGTAAACCTCTATAAGGTCACCCCTCAGCCTCTGACGCTCCAGGGAAAACAGCCCCAGCCTGTTCAGCCTCTCCCTACAGCTCAAACCTTCCAACCCTGGCAACATCCTTGTAAATCTTTTCTGAACTCTTTCAAGTTTCACAACATCTTTTTGATGGGAAGACAACCAGAATTGCATGCAATATTCCAACAGTGGCCTAACCAGTGTCCTGTACAGCAATATGACCTCCCTACCCCTGTACTCAATACTCTGACCAATAAAGGAAAGCATACCAAGTGCCTTCTTCACTATCCTATCTACCTGCGACTCCACTTTCAAGGAGCTATGAACCTGCACTCCAAGGTCTCTTTGTTCAGCAACACTCCCTAGAACCTTACCATTAGGTGTATAAGTCATGCTAAGATTTGCTTTCCCAAAATGCAGCACCTCACATTTATCCGAATTAAACTCCATCTGCCACACCTCAGCCCATTGGCCCATCTGGTCCAAATCTTGTTGTAATCTGAGGTAACCCTCTTTGCTGTCCACTACACCTCCAATTTTGGTGTCATCTGCAAATTTACTAACTGTACCTCTTATGCTCGCATCCAATCATTTATGTAAATGACGAAAAGTAGAGGACCCAGCACCGATCCTTGTGGCACTCCACTGGTCACAGGCCTCCAGTCTGAAAAACAACCCTCCACCACCACCGCCTTCTACCTTTGAGCCAGTTCTGTTTCCAAATAGCTAGTTCTCCCTGTATTCCATGAGATCTAACCTTGCTAATGAGTTTCCCATGGGGAACTTTGTCGAACAGCCTTACAAAAGTCCATATAGATTACATCTACTGCTCTGTCCTCATCAATCTTCTTTGAGAATTGTAGTTTTTGTAGGTTTGTTTCTCTCTCCCCCCAGTGGTTTGTGGAGCAGAGTAGTAGTTTATTTTCTGTTATTATTGTCATTATAAGGCTGTTACAAAATCACTACAAAAGAGTGTAAAAAATGTAAAATCTTTTTTCTCAATAAAAACATTTACAAACAAAAAAGGCAACTGAATGAGGCCATGAATAAGAAAGGTTGAAGGGGATATGGGCCAAATGCTGGCAAATGGGACTAGTTTAGTTTAGGATATCTGGTCAGCACAAACGAGTTGGATCAAAGCATCTGGTTCTGTGCTATATGGCTTTATGTTGTATAGTCATATATAACTAAAGTCAATTTGTAAATTACGTTGTTGAAATGAGATTGCAAAATAATGATACCACTGTGATTCGTGGTGGTCTAACCAGCCTTGCTTAATTTTTGGATGTGCCTCTAAACATGCCATTCAAGAACAGCAGAAAAAAACTGAAGGCAAGCATTCACCGAAAGAGGCAGCAAGTGGGCTCCAGTGTTAGCTATCTTGTGTGAATGCGTAATGGAGGACTGGAATTAAATTAGAATGGAGACTGCCATCAAATAATTCAATAAATTCAAAATTATGGCACAGAAAATGATTAGTTGTAGAATGCTATGTCAATGCTAATGTGACTATCCACACTTTGACACAAGTCAAGCAGCAGGTTGGGACACATTATTTGGTTGTGAAGCTGAAAAAAATTCTTTCATTCAATTTTCTCTCATGCTCAGTATATACTCTGCTGCTTTTTTTTTAGTACTAAGAACACAAAGTAAGTGTGTGCGTTTCGCTTTGGATGAATTTGATAAATTTAAAAAGTTCAGCATACAGAAGTTAATGCCTGACCAAAATAAAAGTAATAATAAAGATTCTCCTTGCCTCTTTTTATCCTATTCTTGGGGTCAAGGTTGGCAGGAACAGTCTCCAAGCTGCCAACTCTATGATAACGAGGTAATGGGAAAGAGTAGATTTCACCCCCTTTAACATCTCACCTGAGAAAGTCAAGTCCAAAAATTAAGTTTTTAAACACCTTTTACACAGTACGTACAGAAATTTCTTTGAAGATTTTCTATAGCAGGCAATGTCGACAAAGGGATAGTTTAAGCTTAAGGAGTTACTCTGGGTTTCAATTTATCAAAATGTTTGTTGAGAGACTCAGTCACAGTTTGGACTTCATGTTTTTGTGGTTTACTGTGAGAAGGTAGCCAAAATAAATGGTGTTTGGACCTGTACTACAAACACAGTAAAAAATCTAATCTCACTGTTCATCATATGGAAGGTGGGAGAAGACTTAACCTTTCGCCAAAATTTTAGGAGGAAACAGGAACTGGAAAATTGCCTAATTTAAAACCGTAGACTTTTCTGTCAAAGAAATCAACATGCAGATTATTTTGGAACTGTTGGAAAAATACCCAAAACAGGTATTGGATGTCTACAGTCAAGAATTGGTAAATCAAAGTTATATCTCAGCCAAGGAAAATTCTTCATGGAACCACTGCATAGTTAATAAATACCTAAAGATATAAATAACTAATATACAACATCTTAACAAACAAGTATTCCTGGGAGAAGTAACAAGCAAGTGAACCAAAAGAACTGACATGTGTGGCATGGCTTATATTTATATCTGCTTTGTTCAACTTGTCCTGTGTACAAACATTTATGCTTTGTCTAAAAACAAAGCATAACTTTTTGGTACCATTATGTTGGTTAAAATTAGGTATTCAGACTTCTGTCAATGTTAATAGTTTCTAATTGGATTTCCAAATATATAATTCCTAATTTACCACTTTCAAACTCCATTTAACTTACCCAAACAATGCGGTGTTTCAAACAAAAAAAAAGCTGCAATGCTGCTAAGGTATTAATTAACACAAATCACCAATTTGCAAAGATTGTAACAGACTGATCTTTATGACATTACAAAGCTGTAGACAAGGTCTAACACCTCAGGTGAAAGTAGTTTTGGACAGAAAAGAGTTCCAAAATTGATTGTATTATTGCATGCAGAAGCGGAAAGTTGTTAATACTGAAATAAGTAAGTACAAAAACCAGTTACTAACAGAGTCCTACACCAATTATTGTTTTGCCTGTTACAATCTAAATTAATGATCCAGATTAAGGTGTTATATGATTATCCGCAAATGTAAAGCATTTTACAGAATTATTTTAAAACTATTCATCTTGGCTGTTTGGCTTTGTCTCTCCCAGTTTCCTGTCATTGAGAGAAATGTGATTGAAGCATTCCCAAGCCAGAAAAGAGAAGAAAGCAGTGTTGTGAACTTAATCCAGCATTTTCCATTAGGAAGGAAAGCAAGCACTGGAAACATTAAGACATATCTCATTACACTGAATACGAAGAACCTTAATGTGAATAAACGAACTGCAATAATTCAAGAACAACACACCAGCTCAAAGGATTATCCAAACCATATATTCAAATACAGAGTTCCAAGCATACTGGATGAAAAAATTGGACAAGGAGTGAAAGAAAATCAAGATAAAGGCTAGTTTTAAATTAAACAACTGATCTCGAGGTGACTTTAGAAGCAATGAACATTAATTTTGAAAAGATTGAACATCGTGAATACTGAAAATCAGAACATGTAAAGATCATTTGGTCTCTAAACACTAAGCATAGCAGCCTTCGGCGATGGCTGAAAATTAGTTAGCAAAATTCCAGCAAACCTGTGCTCAGCTAAAATGAAAACAAACATTAAAGAAAAAGTTTACAGGCACAAAGATCAAACGAGCAACGGTGCATAGTCTCAAAATTAAGACTTCATGAGCAGGCAGTATTAGAAAATAAACTCTGTTTCTAAATGCCAAAAAAAATTCTATGCAGACTGACTCTGGTCTCATTGCCATTCACAAACCAATCTTACTCCAGTTTGATAAAACCAAGGTTTAAAATTAAGCTTCCAAACTTCAGGCAGTTTTAAATGGGGTAAAAGATTCAAGTCAAGAGTAAGCACCCCTTCAAAATAAATTCCACTTTAACCACTGATCAACTGTATAACATGCCAGATGACCAGTCAATAAACATTTCCAAAAACACTATTCCAGGCTGTACTATTTGGATTAATATCACAAAATAATTATATTTTACAGTATACAGTTACATTCCAAAACAAACACACATCATCTTCAGATCACTGACTGCATAAATGATGAACAGAGGAGAGCAAACAAAATACAGGAGTAATTGTTTTGGTAAAAAATTCAGCCAAACTCATCTTTATTGTACAAAGTTTACAAAGAGTTGGCTAAATACACTGTTCAAATATATATTTTTAAAAATTCTATGATTTTAATCATAGAAGAGAACACCCACTCAGTTCCTAAACCACCAGTTGGTACCAATAGTTATAAATTATTACACCCTGGATATCTCTCAACTATGGATCAGAAAATGAAGCCCAGGTTTGCAATGCGACAAGTGAGAGCTTCACCAAAGCAATTGTTCAAAACCAACTACTACACACACCTTGATTATCACAGTAATGAGTATATTTAACTACTATCCACTAATCTGTATCTGAAAAGATGCTCCAGTTCAACAGTGTATCTTCTGCACAAAGTTGAACATTGCATTATCAGAAACAGTACTCTAAATGTGACATGTTGTTAGTTATGTCTAAGCTTCCATGCCACTGCACAAGTTACACTGCTCCTGTGAACGTCAATATAATTGTTGTCAGTGCCCATTGTAAGTCTTACTGAAATGTAATTCCATGTATTTAACCTTTTTGGTCCAGAAATAAGAAATAGGTTCACTTAATAGTTTGCAGTATGTGCCTTGCATTCAGCAGAATCACAGGTCAACATAGATAATCATACAAACACTAAATTCAAAACAATTGGAAACACCAGTTTGAGCCCAAAGTGCAGATTTTCCATTGCACCAGGCTGCTGCAGTGACTCAAGTCTAATCAGCATTCGCCAAAACTTAAATGGGTACTCAAAGCCTCCCCTCTGATTTAATCCAATATCAACACTGAGAAGAATACAATGCAGCACTAACCAACTACGTAAACAGGGGAGTTATTTGAATTGCTGGTCAGTGCTCAGTGATCAGCTCACATTGCCAATTTTTAACGATATTAGTGGAACAAAACAAAAGGTGGCAAAAGTTGATTGACAGCTACTCAAAATGTGTTATCAGCAAATCTCATTTGTGCTACTGGTTAAATTGATCACCAAAACGGAATGTCCCCATCTGACAGGTACATTGAATTGTACAAATTCCATAACAGCAAATACTTTGGTTTAACAGAAATGGTCTTGAATTAAAATTACACTATTTAAAACTTTATTGACTGCACAGACAGAACAGTGAGGAAATGCACTGACCAGCACATCAGGAGAAACAGAGTCCTGGTTGAATGGATCCTCCTCTCCATTTGCTGGTTGCAATATAGGTGCAGAAGGTTCAGCTCAAGCCTATTCTCCAATTCAAAGATCATGACAGATCTGTGGCCAAACTGCACATACTTGCCTTTAAACCATATCCCTTCATACCTTTGCTTAAAATTTATCTCCCTTAGATTTAAAATTATCAGCCGGCCTGGCACGCATTGCTGTTCGTGGAAGCAAGTTTCGAACATCAACCACCCTTGTGTACAGAAGTGCTTCCTAACAGCTCTCCTGAACAGTCTGGTCCTATTTCTCAGATTGTGCTCCCGAGTTCTAGAATCCCCAACCAATAGGAGCAGCTTATTAACTAACCTACCTATTCCTACGGCAAAAAATCCTGAACTTTATAGTAAGAACTGAAGGTTCAACGAGACCAATGGCACTCTGGAGGAGAAGGTCAAGACGATAAACAGCATTTCCAATCCTGCTGCAAACTTCAGTTAAAAAGCACCCCTGAATTCATAAGTTGAATAAAGGTCAAAATTAGTTATAATGCCAGATCTAATTGTCTGTTGACTGGCACTAATTAGAATGATTCAATGAGCTGCTTGAATTTCTGCCCATGAAACCATTTCACAGAGCAAGGTCTTTCAGAATGCCAAGAAAATTAGAGAAAAATTAACATGTTGACAATATATTTTCTTCAGTAATATGAACCTGTCAAATTTCAGTTCAACAGTCAATATTCTCCTAGTTAAGTATGGAAAAACAAGTTTATTGCTGGATTTCTTTGCAACATTGATATTGAAGTGGGAAAAGGATGGCTGTTTTCCATAGTTTTATTCAGAATGTTGCACAGAAAGCCAATAATAAACTGAAAAGGAGATACAATTGGATAGGTTGCCCGTGCAGAGAGTGGATAAGGGACCAAGACCAGATAAGACTTTTTTTTAAAAAAAATTCATAGGATGTAGGCATTGCTGGCTAGGCCATTATTTATTCCCATCCCTAGTTACCCTTGTCCAGGTGGCGATGAGCTGATTCCTCGAATTGCTGCAGTGTAGGTACAACCAAAGTCACTGGGAAGGGAGCTCCAGGATTTTGACCCATGTTTAGAAGATGGTGACTTTGGAACTTTTACGAATTGCATCCAAGGACACTGAGCAAAGAAACAGTAGAAATTGTGGATAGTATCACTATTATTCCTCTTCTGGGAACATGGGCTCAAATCCATCATTAACAGATGGTGAAATTGGAATTCAATGAAAATCTGGAATTAAAAGCTTATCGAATGGCATCCACGTAACCATTGTCAGTGGTTATAAAAACCCATCTGATTTACTAATGTCTTTTACATAAGAAATAGAAGCTGGCAATTTAGCTTCTCAAGCAACCTACCCCTCACCTCAAATTCAACAAGATCACAACTAATCTGCCCTAACCATAACTCCTCTTTTGTGCCAGCTCATCATAGCCCACTGGCATAGTGCTAGTTTTCACGATTTGTTTGCCTTAATTTTTGAGTCTTCATGTAACATGGAGTGAATTGCAATGGTTGAAGCCTAGCAGCTCTGCTGCTGGGACTTAGGAGGAGGCTGAGATGAATCATTCTGGCTGAAGATAGGTCCAAATGTTTCAGTCTTGTCTTTTACATTAATGCTGTAGGCTTCCTCATTGTTAAAAATGGAGATATTCCCAGACATAAATTGTTTCTGAGAGTTTAACTTCTATCATAATTCATGCCAGGATGTGGCAGAGCTGCAGAGCCTCAATCTGATGCATTTGTTGTGGAATCACTTCACACTGTCTTTTGCATGTAGCTCTCATTATTTGGTATGCAAGTAATCCTGTGTTGTAGCTTCACAACGTTGGCCCTTGATTTTTAGAAATTCCCGGTGCTGTTCCTCCATTCTTTCATAAACTAGGATTTATCTCCTGGCATGATGGTAATGTCATCCCATTTCTCCCCTCAGTTGAAGCAAAATGCTCAGAGACACAGTATAGTTTTACTTCCTTCATCTTTATTCTGGATCCTGGCAGGGAGAGAGAACAATTGCCCATGTGCACAGAGACGGGAGTTCAGAGTTCTGGGTTGGTGCTACTGTTGGACAGAACATAACTAGGGATTGTGAAGGTGGTGTCCGGACATTCTGTTGGGTATAACTCCACGTGTTTGCCTATGAGGCTATTGTTTAACTAGCCAGTTGTCCCAATTTTGGCACAAGTACAGATTTGTTGGTGAGGAAGACTTTGCAGGGTCATCAGAGCTGTTTACCATGGTCTTTTCTAATGTTTAGGTTGATGCATGGTTCTGCGTTCAAGTTTGTTTCTTTGACTTTTTAGCATTTTTGACAAAGCTGAGTGGTTTGCTAGACCATTTCAGAGGGCAGTTAAGAGTCACCCGTAATGTTATGCATCTATAGGCACATGCATGCCAGACCAGATAAGGACAGCAGATTTCCTTTCCTAAATGAAGGTGGTCAAGGAGAATATCCCCGCCTGTCACGCGGGAGACCGGGTTCAATTCCCCACCGGGGAGGCTGCAGTACATTGAGTAGGCGGCACGGTGGCTCAGTGATTAGCATTGCTGCCTCACAGCACCAGGAACCCAGGTTCAATTCCAGCCTCAGGTATCTGTCTGTCTGTGTGGAGTTTGCACATTCTCCCCGTGTCAGCGTGGGTTTCCTCCTACAGTCCGAAAATGTGCAGGTCAGGTGAATTGGCCATGCTAAATTTAATTTAGAGCAGGACCCTAGGAAATTGCCTATCGTCAGCCAGAACTGATGATGTTCAATGATGATTGCACAATTTTCAGCGATAGTCATAATTTGGATACTGAAGCAGTCTCTGTCCAAATGCAGCAAGACCAAGACAACATCCAGGCTGACAAGTGGCAAGTCACATTCTCACCAAACAAGAGCATGTGTGATCACTTCCAACAAGCAAGAATCTAACCATCACCCCTCGACATTCAATGACATTACCACCATTGAATTCACTACTACCGACATCCAGTGGTTATCATTGAACCGCTATGAAAGGTTGTAATTGCATGACAGACTGTTATAGAGATTTAAATTGCAGCTGTAAGGTAAGATTGTATACACTGGGGTTCTTCTCCTTGAAACAGACTAAGTGGAAAAGAGATTTGACTGAGAAGTATAAAATTGACGGAGGGATCTGGTACAGTGTGTGGTAAGGGTCTATTTATTTTAGCAATATATACAGGAGCAGGAGTAGGCCATTCAGGCCTTCTAGCCTGCTCTGCCATTCATGATGATCATGAGTGATCATCCAACTCAACAAGCTATTCTTGCTTCCCACCTCCCCCAATACTTTGATCTCTTTATTGAAATCATACAATGTTTTGGCCTCGACTGCTTTCTATGTTAGAGAATTCCATAGGCTTATCACTCTCTGGCTGAAGACATTTCTCTTCATCTCAGTCCCAATGATTTACTCAACACCTTTAGACCTGTGACACCAGGTTCTCCAACCATGAACATCCTTCCTGCATCTGCCCAGACTGGTCCTGTTAGACTTTTATAGGTTTCAATGAGATCCCACCTCCTTTTTCTGAACGCCAGTGAATATAATCCTAACCGATTCAACATCGCCTCATAAGTTAGTCCGCGCTTTTTGAGTGGCACGGTGGCACAGTGGTTAGCACTGCTGCCTCACAGCGCCTGAGACCCGGGTTCAATTCCCGCCTCAGGCGACTGACTGTGTGGAGTTTGCACATTCTCCCCGTGTCTGCATGGGTTTCCTCCGGGTGCTCCGGTTTCCTCCACAGTCCAAAGATGTGCAGGTCAGGTGAACTGGCCATGCTAAATTGCCCGTAGTGTTAGGTAAGGGGTAAATGTAGGGGCATGGGTGGGGTTGCGCTTCGGCGGGTCGGTGTGGACTTATTGGGCCGAAGGGCCTGTTTCCACACTGTAATGTAATCTAATCTAATGTAATCTAATCTAATCATCCCAGGAATCAGTCTACTAAGCAAAGTGTTAAGAGAGTGTAGTTTTAGTGACTGGTGGTAAGGCTGAGGAAAGATGAAGAAATATTTTTTCACTCAAAGGATTGTAGGATTCTGGAACTTGCTATCAGGTCAGGGCAGAAATCTTGGAAAAGGTCTCTGGACGTGCACTTCAAATGACCCACAGAGTGACAGATCAAACAATGGAAAATGGGATAAGACTAAATGGCTCAGCACAAAATTAATGGACCAAGTTGCTTCTTTCTGTACCATAAACCTTCTTTGATTCCAACTAACGTGAGGTTTGTGGAAGAGATAGAGACATTTGGTGAGGGCTATGTATTGATGTGATATACACGGACAGCCAAAAGATGTTGGATACAGTGCCAAACAGACTAATGAACCAAGTTTAGTTCTTCATGGAATAAAAAAAACGCTAGCAGTAACATGGATATGGAACTGGTTGAACGACAGAAAACAAATACTGGTGGTTGACAGGAAAGATATTGTGAAACTTGAAAGGGTTCAGGAAAGATTTACAAGAATGTTGTCTGGATGTGGTGGGTTTGAGTTTTAGGGAGCAGCTGAATAGGCTAGGGCTTATAGAGGTTTATAAAATCATGACAGGTAAGGACAGGGAGAATAGCTAAGGTGTTTTTTGCCCAGACTAAGGGATTCCAAAACTAGATAGCATGGGTTTAAGGTGAGAGGGGAAAGGTTTAGAAGACCGGAGGGGCAATTTTTTCCTGTAGAGGGTGGTACATGTATAGATTAAGCTACCTGAGGAGATGGTGGAAGCAAATACAATATAACAATATTTACAAGGCCTCTGTTTAGGTACATGAATAGGAATGGTTTGGAGGGATATGGGCCAAATTCAAGCAAATGGAACTAGTTCATTTTAGACTATCTGGTCGGCACAGACAAGTTGGAAAATCTGTTTCTGTGCTATATAACTGATTCTATGATGGATTTTTTTTTCTCAGACTGCAGAAACATCTGTAATGGAGCTCCCCAGGGAGTCAATATTGGGAGTTTTACTTTTCTGAACATATTAATGGCCTAGACCTTAGTGCAGACTGCACAATTTAAAAACTTATCTAAGACACAAAACGTGGAAGTATTGCTAACTGAGAGGGTGATATTGTGGAACTTTCAAGTACAAAGGACAAATGTGCAAAATGGAAAGACAGATAGCAGTGAAGCTCAATGCAGAGAAATATTTCACTTTGGTCAGAAGTACATGGAGACCTCATAAAGACAGCATTTCTAAAGGGGGAGCAGGAGCAGAGAGACCTGAGCATAAATGTACAGAAGTCATTGAAGGTGGTACGACGGTTGACAGCACAACTTATAGAACATACAATATCCTAAGCTTTAGTAATGGGCACAGCATATAAAAACGATGGACTTCTGTTAAGTTTGCATATGACACGCATTTGGTCTGAACTAGAGTACTGCATCCAGTTCTGGGTGCCACACTTTAGGAAGGACGTGAAGACACTGGAGAGAAAGAAAACATTTATTAAAATGGTTCCAGGGGAAGAAGAAACAGTTATTTAGATAGATTGGAGAAGGTAGGACTATTTTCCTTGGAGGAAAAGAACTAAGATTTAACAGAGATATTCATATCACATGGGGTAGATGGAGTAGATAGAGCGAAACTCTCCCCACTCAAAACGATCAAGAACAAGACAGTACAGATTTAAAAAGACTTTTAAAAGGATCTAAAGAGAGAACAATGAATGGTTAAGTCTGGAATGCACTGAGATTATGGTGGAGGCAGGTTAAATTGAAACATTCAAAAGGGGCTGTTACCTAAAAATGAAGCATGCACAAGGTTACAGAGAAGACAGGGAACAGCATTAAATGAATCGCTCAGAGAGCTGATGGAGACAACAGAATGAATGGCCTTCTTCTGCACTGTAACAATTCTCTAATTCTGTAGAAATTAAGTGCACCACATAAACCACAGAAAACTATTCCAAACACACATTATAAAAAGGTACCAACCTGTTGTTTTTGCCATCTCTCACCATTAACCTTTAAAATTATTCCAAATTAATATTTGTATTAATACATTATTCCATACCAACTCTAGCAACTTTGCGAACTGCACACAATGTTGTCAGTTTTCTAATGAAAAACAACATTATATGCAAGTTCAAACAGTTCTCAAGGTGGTTAACTTTATGTGGACCGCACAGCAAACTGCCGCACCAATAGGTTCTCACACATTAACTTTCTTTGGCAAATGCCATCTTTCTTCCTACCCGAAGGCATTGATTCCTGCAAGATTATAGTTTCTCTTGACCCTCACCTATGGTCAGCGAATGTAAATGGCGAATTTGAGATTCAATGTCCATGCAGTCCTGAACTAGCCGGTTACGCTTCGGCGGGTCGGTATGGACTTGTTGGGCCGAAGGGCCTGTTTCCACACTGTAAGTAATCTAATCTAATCTAGCCAAAGTTAACCGATCAGCATTAAGGTGCAAAAATTGGCCTCAACACCACGGGCTCGGGAGAAGGTTATTCATCCAGGTCCCAAAAATGTACAAGTGCTGTGAACTCATATTACTGATCATGTAAAAGAAAATTGAGCTTTGTGCACGAGCGGCTTATACATTCAAAAGTGCCACCTACAACTCAGAAATAAAACCACAAACCAAGATGTTTGTAAAATTGCAAATCACCACAGAATGTCACTTCAGTTGCCAAGGGTGATGCGGTAATTAATTCAACGTCATCCAGGCAGCAAAACACTGATTGAATTTCATTTCCCCATCCCAACCATTATCCAACACTGTACATTGAAAATGGGCAACAAAGTTCAGTGTTCTTAAAAAAAATTAATTCGCCCGTTTGCCTGTGCCTCAAAAACACTCAACGAAGTCATTAATAATGAATTATAGTGACAGGCAAGCTTCAATACGTCCTGGTTAGTTCTGTAAGGATCTGCAGCGAGACTTGACACTGGTGCGAGTGCCGCTTTTGGAGCCAGGCCCGGATTCACTGCGTATTGCACAGGAACAGGGAAATCCCATCGCGGATCAGAGGCAGCTCCGTCCGTCCCCAAACGAAATACCCATCCCTGGGAGCAGGGCGGCCTCCCGCTGAAATGCTGCAGACGGGAGACTCGGGCCTACGGTCAACTCTCCCCCTTCCCCACCGCCCCCAGCCGCTTGGCTCTTCCCCGCTGACCATCCCTGCCATTTCGGGAGCAGGAGTCGGGTCTTTCCACTTCCCTCCTCCGAGAGGCTCCCTGCTGCACCCCACAGCCTCCAGCCCCGCTTCAGCGGCCGCAGTTAATGCGGTTAGTTTCGGGGGGGGGGGGGGGGGGTGGCAGGCCCTGAGGGTGCCGACCCCGGGCGTTAATGATTAAACGGCCGGTCCTTACCTTGGAAATATTTCACCCACACCGTCTCTCTCTTCCGTTCGCTCGCGGGTTTAAAGATTAACTTTCCATAGATCCGAGCACCAGCAAGCAGCCTCCCTTGCCTGCAGTTCGGTGTCCGCTCAGTCCTTACTCCTCCTGGCCGGCCAACCTGCCTCTCATTCGCTCCCTGTCCCAGAGACACACTCTTCCCATCCCCCCACCCATGGAGACAACCCAGGCTCAGAGGACGGAGCGAGTGACGCAAACGCCCCGCCCCTATCCCAGTGACCACGCCTCCCCCCAGGATGCATACAAGAGCCGCTCCGGCTCCGGCCACGCCCCATCGCGGTTGCGCGCGCGAGTCAAACCACCCCCACCCACCCACGGCGCAGGCAAATGGCGCCCCGGCCGCTCCCTCGCGCGCGTGCCAGCGCTGCCCCGCCCCCACACTCGGCGCACGCACAAGGCTGCCCCGCCTCCTCCCTCACCCGGGTGCGCG
>NC_057720.1:18308410-18339302 GCF_004010195.1 Chiloscyllium plagiosum
CCCGGGTGCCCCGCCCCGCCCCGCCCCGCCCCGCGCCCCTCCGCTGCTTCGAAAGTGCCTCCCGCTGGAATAATGACTGACAGTCACTGAGGCTGCAAGAACAGGACAGAAAGGCTCAACTCCCGACTCCCCAAAGCCTCTCTGCCATCTAAAGGTAAAGTAGCCATCGCCCTATTGGATCGTGGGCCTGCCCTCTCGTTCGATGATGGTTTTTTTGATCAGATTGGATTTCCTACAGTGTGGAAACAACCTCTTCGGCCCAGAAAGTCCACACCAACCCTCGAACAGTAACCCACCCAGACCCACCTAACACTGTGGGCAATTTAGCATGGCCTAACCTGCACACCTTTTGCACTGTGGGTGGAAACCAAGCACCTGGAGCAAACCCACGCAGACACAGGGAGAATGTGCAAACTCCACACAGTCACCCTGGTGCTGTGAGGTAGTAGTGCTAACCACTGAGCCACCCATGCTGTTCTAACCTGAGAGGCACCGCAACTAAAATTAGTGGAAGAAGTTGAGAAGGAAAGTCCTTCATGGTAACCTCAGCTGGTGCAGGAATTCAACCCAAATCCAACCACCTTGCCCTATAAGGTGCAAGCCAGAAATGTGATGGAATATATTTCCCTTGCTGGATGAGTGCAACACCAACAATGCTGAAAAAGCTTGCTGCATCCCCACCACAAAGCAGCCCACTGGCTTGGCAGCTCATCAATGTACACATTCAAAGTTTATTCCTATTCACCAACAATGCAGTTTGAGAGCAAAGTACATTAGCAGTAACTCACCCTTGACAGGACTTTCCAAACATACCACCTCCATCAGTTAGAAAGACAAGGGCAGCAGATACATGGGAACATCACCATGTGAATGTTGTCTTCCAAGTCACATATCATTCTAACTTGGAAATATTTCCGTTTCTTAACTGATTCTCGATCGAAATCCTGAAAGTCCCTTCCTAACAACTATGGACTGTAGTGTTGCAAGAAAACAGCTCGCTACCACCCCCAGGCCAATTCAAAATGGGCAAAAAAAGTTTGCATAGTCAGCAAACCCACATCTTGAAAACAGCATTTAAAAAATGCCGTCCACCTCCAGGCTTGAGTAATACAGCTAACCAGAGCAATACCTCCACTCCCCTCACCCCACCAAACCAGAGTAATACAGCCATTCAAAGCATGTGGTGCATTCAGCCACTCTGAGCTAGTGTAATATATTCTAATGCAGTCAGTCAAAGGCAGAATAATGCAAGTAGCCAGTGTGTTGGAGCAATCCAAAGCCAGGGTAATGCCTCCACCTGAGTCATCTTGTGAGTGCAATACAGCCATCAAGAGCTAAACCAACATCATCATTTTAAACCAGTGCAACACAGCTATCCTGGGACACTACAGTGTAGCCACTCTAAGCCAGTGCAAAGCAGTAACCAGGTGTGCATGCAGCTAATGTTTAATGATAGCGTACAGCCATCCTGAGCTAGGAATGCAATGCAGAAACCTCTGCAAACCACATGTGACAAACCTGAACCAGGGCATAAACTTTCAGTCAGCAGCCCTTAATGAGTGGATTGGAGCAACCCCTGAGCAAGGGCAACACCAAATGCAGTACTAAAACCTTCCACCAGTGCACTCTCCAACACAGAACCAGGAATTGCATAGACACATTGTAAAAACTTTCAGTCGACACAGGTTGCATTCCTGATCCAGAGAAGCAACAACTACATTGTAAAAATCTTCAAGCTGTGCAGCCTGCAATGCAACAACAGAAACACAAATTAAATTGCTACAATTTATGTACCAACAATTAACTGACACAAGGCTGTCTCCTACTGTAAGGAAAAAAGGATGCATTGCCTTGGCATGGCAGCTCTGAAATGCAGCATAGCAATCCTGAACAAGCACTGATCAAACTCCACAGAATGAGAGACCATTGAGTCAGCAGCACACTACACTCAGCCCTGAGCCAATATAAACACCAAAAATCAGGCACACCAGAGCAGCTTAAAAATATCTGTTATATACCTGCATAGTGCTTTTAAAGTGCAACAATACTGAACTGGCCAAAAAAAACTGAACAAGCATAAAAATCCAGCAGCAACTAGGATCTGCACTGCATCAAGAATGAAGCAGTATAGTGCACAGCAATGCACCAATACCTCTTTATGTTGGAAAACAGGATTCATTTAAACCCACAATGCAATTCTCATAATAATAAAACTAATTTGAAAACCTTTCTTTTTAAGAGGAAATGGACCAGTAGACAGGAGAAAAATAAATATAGTCTCAAGGATGCAGAGCTATTCCATCCAAAGTTACCCTCATTCAGACAGAAATTCTCACAAGTACAAGAGCTCAAATCTCACTGAAGAACATCCACCGCACAATTTAAGCCACCTCTCTGAAATCAGACGATGCATTTCAGTTGGCATAGGGGATAGTATCACATGAGTTTCTCTCACCATATCCAAGGAGTGGAAGGGAGGAGGAGAGGCTGGGGAGGGAGTTGGGGGAGGGGAAGGCAGGTAATTGAAATTGGAGAACTTAATGTTGAGTCCTCCAGGCTGTAGGCTGCCCAGGCAGACGATGAGGTGTCCTTCTTCCAACTTGCGGTTTGATTCGTTATAACAATGGAGGAGGCCAAGGATAGTCATGTTGATAAGGGAGTGGGAAAGGGAATTAAAATGGGCGGTGACTGAGAGGTCAAATCGGCCCCTGCAGACCCAGCTGAGATGCTCTGCAAATCATTTCCTAAGTTAACATTTGGTCTCCCTGATGTCGAGAGGACCACATGGGGAGCACCTGATTCAGTGAACTAGGTTGGAGGAGAGGCAGGTGAACCTCTGTCTCACCTGGAAGGACTGTTTGGGGCCTTGGATGGAGGTGACTGGGGTGGTATACTGACAGATTTTGCATCTTTTCCAGTTGCCGGGGAGGGTACCTCAGGATTTGGGAGGGTTGTCGGGGAGAGTGGTGCAAACCAAGGACTGTCAAACAGATGTTCCTTATGGAAGGCAGAGAGGGGTGGGGAGAGGAAGATGTTCTTGGTGATGGGGTCTAGTTGGAGTTGGCAGGTGTTTAAGGCTGATGTGTTAGATGCAGAGACTGGTGGGGTGGTAGGTGAGGACAAGGGGGACCCTGGCTTTATTGCGTTGGGGGAGATGGGTTTAGAGCTGTGGAGCAGGGAATGCAAGGTGTGATGGAGGGCTATCTAGATGACAGAGTGGGGGGGGGGAAAGCAAGTTGTTCAAAATAGGTGGACATCTGGGATGCTCGCGAGTAAAATGTCTCCTTGTCCGAGCAGATGTGGCAGAGGCGGAGGAATTTGGAGAAAGGGGTGGAGTTCTTGCAAGATACTGGGTTGGAGGAGGTGTAGTCCAGGTAGTTGTGATAGTCAGTGGATTTTGTAGTAAATGTCCACCTGGAGACTGTCGCCGGAGTTGGAAATGGAAAGGTCAAGAACGGGAAGGGATATGTCCGAAATAGACTGTGAATTTGAGGGTGGAGTGGAAATTGTGGGTGAAGTCAATGAACTACTCCAGTTTAGCCTGGGTGCAGGACACTGCGCCAATGCAGTCATTGATGTAACGGCGAAAGAGTTGGGGCACATTGCCTGTGTAGGTATTGAAGAGGGACTATTTGACGTAGCCAACAAAGAGGCAGGCATAGCTGGGGCCCAGCTGAGTGTCCATGGCCACCCCCTGGATTTGGAGGAAATTGGAGGAGTTAAAGGAAAAGTTTTAAGGGTGAAGACCAGTTTGGCAAGGTGGAGGAGGGTATTTCATCCTAGGCTGGCGCTATCTTGCTGATTGTGCAGCTCCTACACTTCTAGCCTGTCTCTGTACAAATTTGGTTCCCAACTGCTTTTACAATATGACTGAAAATTATGCAAAAGTGAGTATTGCAGATACTGGAGATTAGAGTCGAGAGTATGGTGCTGGAAAAGCACAGCAGGTCAGGCAGCATCTGAGGAGTAGGAAAATCGACGTTTCGGCAAAAGCCTTTCATCAGGAATGAGGCTGGGAGCCTCGGGTTTGGAGAGATAAATGGGAGGGTGTGGGGTGGGGGGAAGGTAGCTGATGGGGTATGGAGGTGGGTTTTCTCCCTTCCCATGTTTCAGTTCCACCTTTCCCTCCGATCTATCATGAGTAACCCCTATCCACCTATTGCACTCTCAGCTACCTTCCCCCATCCCCACCCCCCTCCCATTTATTTCTCCCCCCCTGAGGCTCCCAGCCTCATTCCTGATGAAGGCCCAAAATGTCGATTTTCCTGCTCCTTGGATATTGCCTGACCTGCTGTGCTTTTCCAGCACCACATTCTTGACTGAAAATTATGCCTAATGAAACCAATTCCACTCCCTTTAAGTCTCCCCTTTTGGCCCTTGGCCGAGCCCAAGGCAGCCAATTTAGTGGTAGTGCTTTACACTTTACACTCTGTTATTCATAGATACTGGCCCCATATCAGTCTCAGGGTTGCAAAGGTACTCAATTATATCACCTGTACAGTTTGGTCCAGCAATTTAGACTCCTGTTGCTTGCATTCTAACTCCACATTCTCCAATTCCCATATTCCTTTCCATCTCTTGTCTTCCTTCTGGTGCTGCGCAACAAGTAGGTTCAGTATACAATTAATATCCACTGGGTAATAACCAAAACAGATTGGAGAATATCCTAACCTATCAGGGTATCTACATATTAATGCACATTAATGTCACTTAATCACCCATAAATTTTCTATGTATATAATGCATTAATGGATGTTCCTCTTCAATAACAGGAATTGTTAGAATAATGCTGATAAATATATTATCTTGTATAACACATTCCCCATTTGTGTTAAACCCTTGAGCCAGCAGCTCAGGGTCAGGCCATGCTGTGTGTGTCATGACAGGTTAAACAAGTTACTAGGACACCCGATGACACCAGCAGCATCAACAAGAACAGCATATTAAAACTACTAGACCTATGCCTCACTACTCACTTTACATTCAAGGGACAAGTATATAGACAAATGAATGGCACACCAATGGGGTCCTCAATATCAGGATTGATAGCAGAAGCAGTAATGCAACGCTTAGAATAGATAGCCCTCCCCACCATCCAACCCAAACTCTGAATCCGGTACGTAGATGACACCTTTGTCATTATTAAATGTACACAACTGGAAGAAACCCACCACCACATCAATAACATCCTCAATGGAATAAAGTTTACTAAAGAAGAAGGAAAACAACAGCAGACTCCCCTTCTTGGACCTATTAGTAGAACGCACAGCTACTGGGAAACTCCAGACCAGTGTGTACAGGAAGAACACACATACAGACCCGATAACAACAACCACCCCAACACCACAAACAGAGCTGCATCGGAACACTATTCAAATGGGCAAGGATACACTGCAGCAACCCAGAACTCAAGAAGGCAGAACAGGATTACCTATTCAAGGGATTTAAACAAAATGGGTACCCCAAGAGCACTATCCTCCAGTACTTATGGGACAAACCTAAAGAAGAAAATACTACACGACCAAACACAATAATGACCATACCATACCAAAGACATATCAGAGATAACCAGCCGATTACTCAAACTTATGGGAATCTTAGTGGCCCACAAACCAGTAAACACCTTCCACTAGCTCCTCACAAAGGTTAAAGATCCAACACCCACAACATTATCTACAAGATACCCTGCAAAGACTGTGAAAAATACTACTTAGGACAAACAAGAAGAAAACTGACCATATGAGTGTGTGAACACCAGCATGCCACTGCCAGACACAAACAGTACTCTCTCATTTCCAACCTCACAGACAACGAAGGACACAAATTCAACTAGGACGATGTAACCATCCTAGCACAGGCAATACAGAGACACTCTAGAGAATTCCTTGAAGCCTGGCACTCCAACCAGAACTCAAATCAATATACACATTGAACTGGACCCCGTATACAAAACACTCAGCTACAGAACAAATACCAACAAATAGAGACGTATAGATACCCAGCAGGACAGGGCACCAACACCTTATCAAAGACGCACTGATGATATCACCTAGCGAGGTGACAAAATGTTTGCAGAAAAACATACCAGCTCAGTGAACGAATCCACTGCTTAAGTCCATATTAGTTATCCACAGGGATAGCTCCCCCTAATAAATGTATCTCAGGACAAGGTGAGTCAATTATTTGCACCTTAGGTTCCTTACCCCTTGCTGTACTGTGGAGGGGGGGTAATGTGTACTGTTGTTGTGGATACTGTTCTGGTAAATTTGTTACACTAAGGGATTTGCACCACTCTCTTGTTAACATTCTTGGTGTTATCATCTTTACAACTAGGACATTTTGGCATGTAGTCTGTCCTTGGTGTCAGGGTTGAAATGTTTCTGCAAGTTATAGATGAGTGTGGTGGCAGTCCAGATAAACTGTACACAATTACATGTGAATGTCAGAACTTTAAACATAGTATAATACTTCACTGTTCCTTCCTTCCTTCTACTACTTGCAACATTGAAAAAATCTTCAGAAATCATGCACAATAGGTGGTTCACTGTTATATTAAGTCGCCCTTTAGTCTGGGCAGTGAACTGTTCCGCTGTACATGTATCAGTTCATTTGTTGATAACTCCTCAGAATCAACTTGAAAAACAGTCTCCCCATAATATGTCACTATCATGATTAACATGGTTTAACTAAAACCATAACTAAATATTATGAAAAGCATAAATTAGTTAGTGCCTTGCTCCAAATGCGACCAATGTTTCCAATTACCTTTCCCTTCTTGTGTATACAGACACATATTTTGCCAATTACAATCACTCATAATATCCTATCCATTGTAGTGTGAATTCTATCACCTCTAATTCTACCACCTCCACCTTCACCATGACCTTACCTTCTTCACTGAGTACCTTAACCTGTTCTGTTCCTGCCTCAATATTCCTGTCACGTTTGAGTGGCTGATCCTGAAGTTCTTGCCTTAGTCTATGCAGCTGGTTGCACAGCTTTCTCACAAATCATTTAACTCAATTGTTCCATATTTCAAAAACCTATTGACTTGCTCTTCAAATACTTTCAGCAATCCAGATTTCATAACAGTCTTGGGTAGAGAATTCCAGACATTCACTGGCCTCTGGGAGAATAAATTCCTTTGAACTTCAATTTTAAATGCGTGTTCCCTTATTCTGCATTTATGTCCCTAAATTTAAGACTCTCCCAGAAGTGGAAATATCTTCTCAATATCAATTCTTTCAAGCCCCCTAGAGTTTTGTATATTTCAATAAGATCACTATTGAGCTCCTAAATTCTAATGGATAAAGATCTGCTTAATAAATACTTAATAAATTGCCCCCTTCATCAGCCGATAAAATATTTGTTGAAATGTTGTGAATGCAGTATAATGTTATTTTTTTAAATATATTTTTATTAAAATAAAGGAATATTTTTCTTATGAATATTACAACAAATACAAAACCAAACAATTCAAACTAATATTAAAAAAAACAAACCTGCTAATTACATAAACAAATAATAACTAATAACTAAGCTAAAAAAGAAAAATCTGAACAATAATAATAATAATGATAATAACCAGAATACAGCTCAGCAAAATAAAGCAATAGCCCTTGATCATCATATACATATTCATATGTACGTAGTTCCTTCCCTCTGGATACAAGATTCATTCCACAAAATTGCCATGGCTATGTAAAGACTCTTATTAGGATGGCGGACAAATCTGTACCCAGGTAGTCCAAAAAGAGCCACCACATGTTATAGAAATTCTCAGTTTTATGGTGCTTCATACTCGTAAGAAAGTCCAAGGGGATGTACTCCATGACTAACTTATGCCTGTCCGCCAGCACCGGGGGATTTTAAGACACCCACCCTCATAGAATGTTTTTTCTGGCACATGAAGTGAGGACACTGAAAAGCCTTTTTTGTGTGCATCTAATGAAAGTAAATTAACAAAGCCAGGAAGAAGAGAAAATGGGTCCATTTTCACCTCCATCCCCAAGGCCTTCTCTATTTCACCTACCACAGCACTCCAGTATGCCCGCAGTCTGTGGCAGGACCAAAGATAATGAGTAAGCGTGACCAAGCTCACTTTACATTTAGGACACATTGGAGATGCTCTTGCTTTAAAGTTAGCGAGGCGGTCTGGGGCCAGATGGATCCAATAGAGAATCTTCAATTGCAAGGTATGGGTCCTCTTGCAAATCAAGATCCTTCTTGTATTTTCCCAGATATCCTCCCATATTTCAGAAGCAATCTTAACATTCAACTCCCTCTCCCATACCTTAGAGAGCCATTCAGTCTCATCTGAGAGGCCCTCTCCCAATAGATGATAAGTGCTACAAACAGGTAATGTACACTCAGCACTCAACACTCCTCTTCTCCATGTTGGACCTATAAGGATCAGTTAGAAGTATGGTCTCTTTTTGTATGAAGTTTCTAATTTGAAAGAAACAAAAGAGGTCCCGACTGGGCAGTTCATATTTCTGAGCCAACTGGTCAAAGGACATCAAAAAGTCCCCTTCGAATAAATCACCAGGCAAGACCTGCCCCTAGCTGCCCATAGTTTAAACCCAGAGTCCATCATCCCTGACTGAAAGCC
The DNA here is from genome assembly GCF_004010195.1 of Chiloscyllium plagiosum. NCBI lineage: Eukaryota > Metazoa > Chordata > Chondrichthyes > Orectolobiformes > Hemiscylliidae > Chiloscyllium > Chiloscyllium plagiosum. Next base: position 18,317,022 of record NC_057720.1, read on the forward strand.
TGGCACACCAACTATGGGTGTCAAAAATGATGTTTTGGCAATATTGCCCTCACCCTGATGCATTGCCCTCCACCCCTTGACAGTATTAATGACTACCCTGTGTTGGGCTATAGCAATATTCCTTAACTGTTCTCGTTTTGTCAAGAACAACAGGCTAATAAGGGGGCATCTTGCCTGAGATGCTTCAATGTCGAACCAAAGTGAATGAGGGTCACCCAATCATTCACGTAAGATAGCAATGAGCTTAACTGGTAGTTTTTGAAACCTGGGAGGCCCACTTCTCCCAGTCTGTAAGATAACTGCAATTTACCTTAAGAAGGGTAAGGATTCCTGAAGAAGGGCTCATGCCCGAAACGTCGATTCTCCTGTTCCTTAGATGCTGCCTGACCTGCTGTCCTTTTCCAGCAACACAATTTCAGCTCTGATCTCCAGCATCTGCAGTCCTCACTTTCTCCTAACTGCAATTTAGTCAATTTAATAAGGGGTCACTTGTGATACCAGATAAAGGAATTGAACCAGCCATACGGTCTTCTAAATATTTGCTTAGTAAAAAGCAGAGGAGGCATTCGTATAGGATACAACAGGCAGGGCAGAATGTTATTTTTAATGAGGGCTACCCAACCTAACCAAGACATCGGAAGTGCCTCACATCCACGAAGGTCCTGCTTCATTCTGTCGAATAAATGGGCAAAATTGGCTTTAAATAGTCTATCAAAAATGGGAGTAATAAATATACCTAAGTAGAGAAAGCTGTCCTGCAACCATCTAAAGGGGATCCGAGATCTGCCCTCAGGGTCAGGCACTGTCGAGAAACCACCCATGGCTATGGCCTCTCACTTTGCAAAATTGATCTTATAACCCGAGAAGCCTTCAAATGAATTGATGCATTGTATCAAGAGTGGCACTGAGACTGTTGGGTTTGATAAGAAGACAAGAAAGTCATCCGCATACAGTGCGATCTTATGTGACTTAGTCCTCACTTCTGAACTGGTTATACTGGGATCCCTACGTATTGCCTCCACTAGCAGTTTGATTACTAATGTGAAAAGCAATGGTGACAAGGGACAGCCCTGTCAATTGCACCTACAAATATTAAAATTGCTTGATCGTATACCATTGGTGAGGACCGCGGCAAGAGAATCACTATACAAAACCTCCACCCACCTGATGAAGGTTTCTCCCAGGCCAAACCGCTTCAAAGTATGAAAAAGATATGCCCATTGGACCCTGTCAAATGCCTTTTCCGTGACCTTTTATGAACCCCATCTGGTCCTCCTTAATGATGGAGGGCAGTACAGTTTCTAGCCTTAATGCCAGAGTCTTGGACAGGATTTTCCAAGTCGACATTCAGGCTTGAAATGGGCCTACAGGAAGCACAGTCTCTGGGCCCTTCCCTTTTTTAAGAATGAGAGATGTTTGCCTCTCTTCAAGATGGTGGGTGGAGGCCACAACTATGTGAGTCATTGAACATGCAAAGCATCGGCCTTGACAATATACTTATAAATTCTTTATAGAACTCACTGGGAAGCCTGACAGAAACCGGTGCCTTTCCATTCTGGAGCTGCCTCACAGCCTACTGCACCTCCTGCTCTGACAATGGGGCATTGAGGAGAGACTCTTGTTCAGGGGTCACTCCCAGAAGGTCCAAATTCTTAAAAAAAGACTCTATCCTAACCCACCCATCTCACAGCTTTCAGATTGGTACAATTCAGAGTAAAATTTACAGAATGCTGCATTCATCCTTTTAGAATCATAGGTCAAATTTCCACTGTCCTCTCTGATCGAGGTAATGGACTGGGGGCACAATTTTTCCGAGCAAGATGTGCTAGGTACTAGCCTGGTTTATCCCCATGCTCAAACAGCCTTTGACTTGCAAATGTAAGCTCCCTCTTGGCTGTCTGTGTGAGCATGGAGTTTAGCATAGACCGGAGTGCCGTGATCCTCTGCAGTTTAACCAGTGAGGGCCTGTCAAAATATGCTTTTTTAGCTACTTTCAGATGTGCCTCTAGCAAGCGTTGCTGCCCACCCGTCTGCTGCTTCTTACTGGCTAAGTAGAAAATAAACAATCCCCTAGCATAGCCTTCAGCTGTTTCCCAAAGAATGGATGGGCTACTGGCTGAGTCTGAATTAATATCTAAAAAAAACCCTGAACTCGTAGAAAAGAATTCAATAAACTTGCTATCCTTGAGGATGAAGTGGTCCAGTTGCTAGTGCCTTGAGCCTACCACCGTATCCTTACTCTTAACCATTAAATATACTGGGGTGTGATCCGAAATAGCGATATTGCCAATTATACGAGGCCACCGAGCCCAGATGTGCTGTAGGGGTCAGAAAAAGATCAGTCCTAGTATGGCATTTATGTGGGTTTGAAAAGAACGTGAAGTCCCTGCCAGTAGGGTGAAGGTGCCTCCAAACATCTACCAATCCCAATTCAGCACACAAATCCCTTAACTGTTCAGATCGCAAAGAAGTTATCGGTAGGCCTTTGGGCAATCAGTCTACCGTAGGGTCTATGAGACAATTGAAATACCCTCCTATGATGATATGTTGAGATGCAAGGTTAACCAGTCAAGAAAGTGTGTCTGTCAAGAATTTAAGGGAGTGGCCAGGGAACAGTTAACATTTAAGGTCCCATATTCTACCCCATGTATCAAGGCTTTAAGGATTACAAATCTCCCGTGTGTGTCTTTAATGTACTCTAATAACTTAAATGGGATATTCTTTCTAACTAAAATGGCCACCCCTCTACTCCTTGTATTAAAAGATGAAAAATAAAGCCAGTCATACCCATTCTGTTGCAGCTTCAAATGCTCTGCATCATCCAAGTGTGTTTCTTGTAATAAGGCAACATCCACTCTCTCCCTTTTAAGGCTGGAAAGTACCTTCTTCCTCTTGACAGGTGAATGACTCCCCTTAATATTCCAGCCATAACCCTTTATAGCACCATTTAGACTCCAGAGAGGAAGAACCCGAACTACAGTTCGCTGAGCTTTAATGCAAAAGAATCCACAAAACCCAAAAACTACATCAACTAAAATAACTAAAGCCAACAAATCTGCAAGACTTACAAAAACTTTGTGCAACAAAAACAGAAAAACAAAAAATCGCCAAAGACACTGATTAGAGGAATTTACCACCCCCCCCCCGCCGTTCAAAGGGGGTACCTACACATCCTACAACCCTACTGACCATCCCAATCACCCTCTCAATTCCTACCAGCTAGGGTTGTACCACATACACCGACCACCCAGTAGAGAAAAAAAAACAACCAAGAGCAAGGTCAGAACTATAAACAAGTAAACTAAAAATAAATATGTTACTTATCCCTTAACATAACTTAGGGGTTAAAGATAAATACTCTAACCATCCTGGACATCATTTCACACAACTTATTACCAAAAAGGAGACTCCACCAAATCCTTTTTAAAAAAGAGCAAACCTGAACAGTTCTGTCCTCTACACCTATTCGGCTATTCAACTTAAGTTAACTTGTCCTCAAAGTTCTTCGCTTTCTCCGGTGAGTCGAACAAATGTATGGATCAATTATAATTGATCTGAAGCACCGCTGGATATCTTAAAGAATACTGGATCCCAAGTTCTCTCAATCTCCTCTTGACACCATCGGAGGATTTCCTTTTCCAGACCACTACCACCGAGAAGTCTTGAAAAAGCATGACTCTGGAACCATCACATACCAATGCCCTTGAATCCCTCCCCTGGGCTCCAGAGGCTTCCATGACCGTTTGCTTGTCTTTATAATGATGAAACCTGACCAGGACAGGGCATGGGCGTTGATCCACACTTGGCTTTCGTGGCCGGTGGGCTCTCTCAATTGTTATCCTTCCCTTCTCAACCTCCAAACCAAGGAATTCCGGGAACCACTTCTCAAAGAACTCCACCTGCTACTCACCTTCCCTCGCCTCCAGTATGCCAACAGTGCGCAGGTTCTTTCTTCTGCCCATGTTTTCGAGATTGTCTACCAGATCCAACAGACCATGGACCTGTGTTTCCAGGGCTTCAATCCAGCTCTTGCAGGAGGCAGCCTCTGCCCCTATCCCTGTAGCCCAGCGCTGGAGCTCATCGGTCCTTTTTCCCAAGTCTTGCAGCATAGCAGATACAGGAGCCAGCTTCTCTTTGATTTTTCTCCTGGATCTGCCTCCCCAGGACTTCCGCGAGATTTGGCCAACTTCTCAACCAGGGTCTGGTGAGTAAGGAAGCCCGCTGCTTCAGTGGGCAGGGCCGTGGCCCAGGCCCCAGGCGAGCTTCCTCCTTTCTTCGCCATTCTGCTGCAAGAACAAAGGTAAGTACATTTTTTTCAGGTTGCTAGTTCCTTTACTGTGTTTTTACTCAGAGTAAAGTGTCAGAGATGGATCTTGGCTCTGTCGGGTTAGTGTTGCAGTGCAGAGCCCAGCAAACGCATCCTGACAGGACACCGCCAGCACGGATCCCTCCTTGTTATTTTTTAAATACGTACACAGTACTCCAGGTGCGACATCACCAGGTCCCTGTACTGTTGTAACAAAACTTATCTAATTTTTAAACACCTTGGGACTAAAGGACAAAATTACATTGTCCTTCTTAATTACTTGTGGCACCTTAATCACTCTTCCTGTGAAATGTGTTTCCTGATCTGAATTTATCTGTATGGGTATTCCCCATCTCTTCTAACACTACACTAGCAGCATTTTTGATGTGGAATAGGCTTCTACTCACCCTGTAAATGACTGAACAATTAGGTTTTCCCCAACTCAATGGGGGAGATCCTGTGAAATTATTTTTAAGTGCTCCCATGGCTCGCCTGATTAGGGATGTGTGACATGGGCATCTTGATTGTCTTCCCAGTCAGTTTGGGCATTTAACAGACATTGCTAACATTGTTTTGCCCATTTCATGCCACCACCAACATCTGCTCATCCTCCCCAACATGGTATCCCTCCCATGGTATGCATTTCCTTGATATATTTTTATGCTGAATGGCCACCATCCTTTCTTCTCTTTGTCAGATGCCATCAGCACCTTTTACCACTCCTTGTATACCACCTTGCTTTTTCCTCCTCTTCTGGATCCCTGACCTAATATTTCTTTCCATTATGTAATTTGTTATAGAATGTTGAAGTGCCTTAACAGGTTTTATTATGTTAAAGGTACTATATAAATACATGCAGCTTGTATAATATTATACGGAATAAACATTCAGAGGGTCTGTGATTAGATTAGATTACTTTACAGTGTGGAAACAGGCCCTTCGGCCCAACAAGTCCACACCGACCCGCCGAAGCGCAAACCACCCATACCCCTACATTTAACCCTTACCTAACACTACGGACAACTTAACATGGCCAATTCACCTGACCTGCACATCTTTGGACTGTGGGAGGAAACCGGAGCACCCGGAGGAAACCCACGCAGACACGGGGAGAATGTGCAAACTCCACACAGTCAGTCGCCTGAGGCGGGAATTGAACCCGGGTCTCTGGCGCTGCGAGGCAGCAGTGCTAACCACTGCGCCACCGTGCCACCGATGCAGTGGTATTGTCCCTACCATTAGGCCAGAAAGTCCTGGTTCAATTCACACTTCAAATTGTGATTGTCAGAGAATCATAGAATCCTTACAGTGTGGAAACAGACCATGAGGCCCAACAAGTCCACACCAACCATTCGAAGATTATCCTACCCCCCCCCCCCCCCCCAACCCTATTACTCTACATTTACCTCTGACTAATGCACATAACCTACACATCCCTGAACACATGTTGTAACATACTCAAAAATCTTGGTAAAAGAAATTTGCAGAGTGAAACAAACAAAAACACAACTTATTTTTGCCTCCAAGTAGGATGAATAAACTTGATACTGATATTCAGCTGATGATATCTGTTTGAGTTGAAGCAGTTCAGTTTTCACATTCACTCAGCTCCTATGCCCTCTTGTGATGATGCTGCTCCTTCAACAAAGTTACATTGTCCTTGGTTTTTTTGTAAGAGAAGTCATAAAAGACACAGACTCCAAAAAAGTCTAAGTTGAAGTGTTTCGGGGCCAGTTTCAGGCCCAGTCTGGATGGGTATATGCATAGGAAGGGATTGGAGTGATATGGGCCAGGTACTGGCAGGTGAGACTAGATTGGGTTGGGATATCTGGTCAGCATGGACAAGTTGGACCAAAGAGTCTGTTTCCGTGCTGTACATCTCCATGACTGTGTGATAAGGAAAGGACAACAGAAATGAAACAGTTTGAATTATGAATCAAAACAGAGGAAAGAGAAAAAGAACAAATTGCTTTAGCAGAACAAAAAGAAAGAGAGAGAAGAGAAAGAGAGAGAATATGAGGAGGTGAAGAAAGCCATCTTCAGTGCATCCTACAATAGTTCAGTTGCCTGAGTTACCACAGGCTTTTCAACCACAATAGGCAGCACTCCTACCTGTGAATCAGCTCTACCATAAGCAAGGACAAATTGTACTCCTGGAGCTGAGAGTTTGTCCAGTACTCCGACCACAACTTCTCCACTTTTGAAGGGACACTCTAACTTCACTTTTGTGCATATGAGCTTCTGCCTGAGACCTACAGACAACATTTCAGGAATCTAAGAAGGGACTCTGGTCAAACCTACATGGAGTTTGAAAGGATCAAATAAAGTAATTTTGAGAGGTGGATAAGGGACCACAACTTCTCCACTTTTCAAGGGACACTCTAACTTCACTTTCGTGCATATGAGCTTCTGCCTGAGACCTACAGACAATGTTTCAGGAATCTAAGAAGGGACTCTGGTCAAACCTACATGGAGTTTGAAAGGATCAAATAAAGTAATTTTGAGAGGTGGATAAGGGCATTAAAAATAGAGTTGAAAAATGTGTTGCTGGAAAAACAACACATTTTTCAACTCTGATCTCCAGCATCTGCAGTTCTCACAGCAAACCTCTGATGTTCTTAGAGAGACAATTATTTTGGAGGAGTTCAAAAATTCACTTACTGAAGTAATGAGAACTTATGAAAGAGCAGAGAGTTAAAATGACAAGATTAGCAGCTGAAATGACTGAGGATTATTAGTTGGTCCATAAATCAAAGTTTGGCTTCCAAAATGAATTTTAATCCATGAGGGATAGAAACTGGGGGAAAAGAGAAATCTTCATGTAGGAAAACAGGATAAGCCAGTGAATTTTGTTGGAGTGGTAACGGAAAGCACAGTGGAGGCAAGAAAGCTGTACCAGAATGTACAACCTGGTTGGAGATTGGCTAAGGAGAAAGTGCCAGATCTTTTTAAACCATTTTCCTGCGAAAGTAAAGTTTACTTATATAGGATAGGAGCACCAGATAAAACAGTTACAATATTAAGAGATACAGGATTCTCTCAATCTTTGATGTTGAAAGATGAGGAGATATGTACCTCTGAAGACTATTGCCAGGAAAGGTACCAGTAATGTGAACTCATGTTGAGACAAAAAGCACTCAGTTATGTAAAGAGAGATTAGAGTGTCCCTTGAAAAGTGGAGAAGTTGTGGTCGGAGAACTGGACAAACTCTCAGCTCCAGGAATACAATTTGTCCTTGCTTATGGTAGAGCGGATTCACAGGTAGGAGTGCTGCCTACTGTGGTTGAAAAGCCTATGGAAACTCAGGCAACTGAACTATTGTAGGATGCATATCCTGGGACCTTTCCTGACTGTGTGGTAATGAGATCACAAAGTCACCAGTTGAAACGGGAGAGATCAAAGAGTACAGATAAGAACCTTGAAATGGCATTAGCAGAGACCCTGTTTGATCAATGGTGGAGTCATAATAGAAGACAATAGATGACACAGCAGACATCTTTAGCTCAGATAAATTAGTTGAGTTACAGTAGAAAGATGAAAATTTAAAGCAATTGTATCAAAAGGCATACACAGGAAAAGAATCCAAATGTATTCTGAATGTTATTATCTTAAAAATGATGCCTTGATAAGGAAATGGAGGCCATCACATATTCAGGCAAATGGGAAGTGGGCAGAAGTTCATTAAATCGTGTTGCCAGTGGGTTATAGAAAGGAGGTGTTGCAAGTGGCACATGAGCTACCACTATGAGGTCATTTAGGAGTGAGAAAAACGCAAGTTAAAATACAAAAACATTTTTACTGGCCTGGACTGCACAAAGATGTAGTTGAGTTATGCCAGACGTGCCATACATGTCAGGTAATTGGAAAACCACAGACAGTAATAAAACCTGCACCTTTAATACCTATTCCTGCATTTGAGGAACCTTTTACAAGAGTTTAATTGATTGTGTAGGACCCCTCCTCAGACATAAAGTAGGAACCAGTATTTGTTAACAATAATGGATCTGTCCACTAGATTTCCAAAGGCCATACCATTATGCAAGATCACAGCTAAAAGGATTGTAGAGGAGTTACTCAAATTTTTCACTAGATACGGACTACCCACAGAGAAACAATCAGATCAAAGGTCAAATTTCACATCAAAATTATTCAAAAACGTTATGGACAGCTTAGAAATAAAACAATTCAAATCTACTGCTTATCATCCAGAGTCACAGGGAGCACTAGAAAGGTGCATCAGACATTAAAGACCATATTAAGGGCTTATAGTCAAGACTATCCAGATGATTGGGGTAAGGGAATTCTGTTTGTGTTTTTTTGTGATCAGAGATGCACGAAATGAACTGACCAAATTCAGTCCATTTGAATTAGGTTTTGGACATGAAATGAGAGGAGCACCAGAATTAATTAAGGAGAAAATGGTAAGTCAGAATTTGGAGACCACATTTTGGACTATGTGTCAAATTTTCAGGACTGATTAAAGAGAGCGGGGGAGTTGGCTAGACAGCATTTTAAAATATCCCAGTATACCAATGAGACAGGATACAGACCAGAAGTCAAATATTCACAATATTTATATCAGGGATAAGGTGTTAGTGTTACTTCCAGTAATAGGTGAACATTTAAAACAAGGTTTAGTGGACCTTATGAAGTCAAAAGGAAATTGAGTGAGGTGAACTATTTGATAAAGACTCCAGACAGAAAGAAATTTCACAGAGTGTGTCATGTCAACATGCTCAAAAGATATTTTGACAGGGAAGGAAAGCAAGAGAAGAATGTGTTATTCGTTACAACACAGAGGGAAGAACCAAGTTCAGAGGATTCTGAATTGGACATTTCTCAAATTAAATTGGAAATGTGGAAGTTGTCAAAAAATGGCATAACTTATTGAGTTACCTTCCAGAGGAAAATCAAAATGTCCTGAAAAGATATTACTATCATTTAGGGAAACTTGTAGAAATAAACTGAGAAGTACTAACCCAATTATGCATGATGTAGATATAGGAGATGGAAATGTGTTGCTGGAAAAGCGCAGCAGGTCAGGCAGCATCCAGGGAACAGGAGAATCGACGTTTCGGGCATAAGCCCTTCTTCAGGAGATGCTGTTCTGATTAAGCAACATCCTTATAGACATAACACTGTAATGTTGGCACAGGTTCAAAACAACATGCTCAAGACAACATAGTTAAAGTGAGTTACAGTGACTGGAGCTCACCCATAGTAATGGTGCCAAAACCAGATGGTACCTAACAGTTATGTATGGACTATTGCAAAAGTCAATGCAGTTCCAAAGACTGATGCATATCTGATTTCGCATTTGGAAGAACTGTTTTGAAAAGGTGGGACAAGCAACTTATATTTCTAAGTTGAATTTGCTTAGAAGATACTGGCAGGTACCTTTGTCAGAAAAAGAGAAGGCAATTTTGGCTTTCGTAATGCTGAATGGACAGTTGAAAGTCATGTCATTTCAGAGACTAACCAATGAGGTCATTGCCGGACTACCCAACTGTGTCATGTACAGAGATGACCTGGTGATTTTTAGTCACACATGGAAGGAACATTGCAACATTTATCAGACTTGTCGATCGACTTCGGAAGGCAGGCTTGGTGATAAGACTGGCTAAAAGTGAATTTGCCAAAACCCAAGTCACCTTCCTGGGCCAAATGGCTCCAAGGGATGCAAAACCAAAGGTTGTTGGGAGTTTCCCATACCACTGACAAAAAGAGTACTATGATTCCTGGGATTGAGCAGATTTTATTGAAATTTTATACCAAATTTTAGCAGCATGGCTGCTCCACTCATTGAATTGCTAAAGAAAAAGTAAAAGGTTTCAGAAGACAAAAGGCATTTGACAGCCTGAAAGCTGTTTAGGAGAAAGTGGGGATTGCAGATGCTGGAGATCAGAGCTGAAAATGTGTTGCTGGAAAAGTGCAGCAGGTCAGACAGCATCCAGGGAGCAGGAGAATTGACTTTTCAGGCATAAGCCCTTCTTCAGCCATTCCTGAAGAAGGGCTCAGGCCCGAAACGTCGATTCTCCTGCTTCTTGAATGCTGCCTGATCTGCTGCGCTTTTCCAGCAACACACTTTCAGCCTGAAAGCTGTGTTAACCACTGCCCCAGTATTAGCCACACCTAGTTATGCAAAGCCATTCAAGGTGGCTATCGATGTGAGTGATGTGGGTGTGAGTGCTGTGCTCTTGCAGGAAGACAACGAGAAGATAGAAATATCTATTGGGTACTTCTCCAGGAAATTGAACATTCATCAGGAGAAATAATCAATGATTGAGAAGGAGACTTTGAGCTTGGCATTGACATTACAACATTTCAATGTTTATGTTGCCATTACCTGCAACAAGTGTATACACTGATCATAAATCATTGAAGTTTGTGGAAAAATTTAAGGACAAAACAGCCAGACTGTTTAGATGGAGCTTGTTATTACAGCCATTCAGTTTGAAGATTATGCATGTGTCAGGATGAAAAATCGTGATTGCTGATGCATTGTTGAGAGTCAAATGGGAAAAGGAGGCGTTCGGTGGCAGGAATACAACAGAATAAATAGAATGTAATTGTGCATGTTTGCATGTTTATAATCAATGTAATGTATATATATGGTGTAGGGTACTAACAGTTTAAGATTAATGGGTTTTAAAATGAAGCCATCTTTGGATATTGATGGATTATTTTTAAGGAGAGGGTTGTGATGCTGTTGCTCCTCTAACAAGGTTATGTTGTCCTTGGCTTTTTTTCAGCGAGGTCATAAAAGACACAGACTCCAAAAAGTCTAAGTTGAAGGGTTTCAGGGCCAGTTTGATTCCAGCTAACAGATACTGCCTCAGGGAAAAAGGCTTTCATGTTTAAAAAAAACACTTGTACAATGGAAGAGGAGTGGCCGAAATGGATTTGACTGAGACAAGGTGGGGGGAGGGGAAATGAGGAAACTGGTGAAATCCGAGTTCATCCCTTGTGGTTGGAGGGTTCCTAGGCGGAAAATGATGCACTCTTCCTCCAACCGTCTTGTTGTGGTTTGGCGATGGAGGAGTCCAAAGACCTGCATATCCTTGGTGGAGTGGGAGGGGGAGTTAATTCTCCTGTTCCCTGGATGCTTCCTGACCTGCTGCGCTTTTCCAGCAACACATTTTCAGCCCATATCCCTCCATACCTATCTCATCCATGTACCTGTCTAAATGTTTCTTAAATGACAAAATTGTACTCAGGTCCACCACAACCTCTGGCAGCCTGTTCCACCTCTGTGTGAAAAGATTGCCCCTCCTTTGTATCTCTCCCCTCTCACCTTAAATCTATGCCCTCTAGTTTCACACTCCCCTACCATGGGGAACAGCTTTCCGTTATCTACCTTACCTATGCCTCTCATAATTTTATATACCTCTATAAGGTCACCCCTCAGTCTCCTACATTCCAGGGAAAAGAGTCCCAGCCTATTCAACCTCTGCTTATAATACAAACCTTCCAGTCTGGTAGCAACCTAGTAAATCTTTTCTGCACTCTTTCTATTTTAATAATATCCTTTCTATAGTAGGGCAACCAGAACTGCATACAGTACTCCAAATGTAGCGTCACCAACATCTTGTACAGATGCAATAAGTCATCCCGTCTCTATACTCAAAGCTCTGACCAATGAAAGCTGGCATGCCGAAAGCTTCTTCATGCCTTGTCTGTCTGTGACTCCATTTTCAAGGAGCTATGAACCTGGAGCCCCAGACCTCTGTATTCTATAACACTCCCTGGGGCCCTACCATCGACTGTGTAAGACCTACCCTAGTTTGCTTTACCAAAATGCAACACCTTACATTTATCTAAATCAGACTCCATCTGCCATTCCTGAGCCCACTGGCCCAGTTGATCAAGATCTTGCTGTATTCCCAGATAACCTTCTTCACTGTCCACTGTACCACCAATCTTGGTGCCATCCACAAACTTAGCTGTGACTAGTAGTGTGTCCAGAAAATTCAGTACCATCACCAACTCTTCTATTGGGGAGACCATAGACGGTATATCTGCAAATTGAAGCATTTGTTACTTGGCCTCCCAGATGGTGGTCAAATGTGTAATTATAATCACCTAATATTAGAGCGCACTGCCGAATGCAGCCTGAAGTCATGGTCAGCACTGACTTATCCTCTTTAAGCAGATCAAGAAGGGGTTATCATGAATTTTCACCATTAAAGGTATTGGTGGAACTTCCTGACTTCAAATATGACCGCCAATCCCTCATTTTCTATCTGGGCGTTATTACACTCTGCATTAGCTAAAGTCCTGGATGCATAAATGATCAGGCATTCATCTCCAGTGGACCATGTATGAACTAATATTATTCACGTAATCTATCTACATCTATTTTTTACATCTCGTATCTCTTAATTGCAACTTACTTTCCCACCTATTTTATTGTCATCTGCAAATTTGGCTATGATTCTTTCTATTTCTGCATCTAAGTTATTAATATAGATTGTAAATATTTGAAGCCTGAGTTATATTGTGCCAACTAGTAAAAGATGTCCATTTATCTCAACTCTCTGCCTTCCGTTGGCCAGCTAATCCACTAACCAAGCTACCAAATGACCCCGAACCCTGTGAGATTTTACCGTGTGTATTAAGCTTTTATGTGGCACCTTATCAAATGCCTTCTGGAAGTCCAGATATATTACATTCACAGAATCCCCATTATACTATATTGCTTGTTACATCTTTAAAACCATGCTGACTCTGATGGATTGTGTTTTTGACTTTTCCAAATTTCTGACCATGGTGGTCATCAACAGGTGCTGTCTGACTTTGATTATTCACACCAGCTGTCTTTCTCTCACTTTTGTATACCCTGGTGCACTGTGAGACCATCACACAATGTCCACCATACACTTGAATCCTTCTGCCAGTGCGTACTAGAGAGAATGGAATGCAAGGTGCATTTTGTGAAAATATTATAACCTAATTGTAGCATTTCATATTGTTTACTTATAATTTTGACTTTTTAAACTCTTTAAATAAGGGCATACTTTGGTATAAGTTAATTTAATTGGTCTCAGCTAGAAACATCATATCAGAAGAGGAGAAAAACAAAGAAAATAATGATATTGATGAAATGCAGGAAAAGGTTAATAGGTAGCTTTTAATCCTGAAGTGGCATAGACTGGGAATGCACTTGAACGCATTCAAAACACTGCCACCTATATAAAACTCACACTAAGTTCTGTTCTCCCATCACTCGCTTAATCTTTAACATGCAGGCTGTCAATCCAACAATATCTTAATTATAAAATTCTCATTTCTATTTTAACTCTCTTCATGGTATTGTCTTTCTTTGTTTCTATAGTCTCCTCCAAAATCAGTGCAGTCTTCCAGTTCTCCACTTCCTTGTCTCCAATTTTAATTTTGCCACTATTGGTGGCATTGCCTGGAATTCCATTTCTAAACCTTTGCTTTTTGCTCCTTTAATGCAACTCTTTAACAATCAAGGTCTTATTGGACCAGGAGTTAATGTAGGTCAACAAGTACAAGGATGATAGATGGAAGGGAGTTGGTATTAGTATCTAGGCACAGTGTTTTTAACACAGTCAAATTTAGGAAGGGTATTCTTGGCTCATCTTGGATCATTCTCACTATACATTTCTCCCATTTATTCCACTGTTTCGCTCATTAACCTTTAGGACTCTTGCTCAAGTATCCTCCTGTGTGCCATGGTGTTAGCTTTAGTTTGCTAATGCTGCTGTGAAACTATGCAATCTGAAAGAGCAATCTGATAAACCTGAAAATAAAGGTTAAAGTAAATTTTACAACAAAGTTAAAATTAATTACTCAAAACAATAATTTTTGAATGAAATATGGAAAGAAATGGGAGGACTTGAAAAAACTTAAAACAAATTTAAAGAGAAATAGCACTTTTACATAATCACACCAGGAAAAAACATAATTAAAGAAAAGAGGGTGTGCATAATTGAGTATAGTGCAATTAATTATTTTAGGCTCAAAGAGTTATGGTAGCCTTTATGCTAATAAGAAAGTAGAAAGGAGATGCATTAATAAGAAAATGGTTTATGAGTTCAAAATTTAAAATGGCTCTAAAATAAAGTTAAGCAGCCCCAGAATATTAAAAATAGTCACTGTGAGAGGAAGGGTTTTTATAAACTTTGTAGATTTACAAAAGTATGATTTATGTCTAAAAAATACAGGGCGGCAATGCTTTAAGGAAAAATGGAATTTTATGGCGCTCCTTTGCTGAAATTAGACTTGATATGTTAATGAGACAGAGAAAAGGAACAGCTTGTGGATTGGTTTAAACAGTTTGAAGAACAGTTGGGACTCAGACCTCCATAATGTTAGTCAGCAAACAAGTTAGCTCTCTCTCTCTTGCTCTCTAAGTGTAAAGGAAATAACCCTCACAGACTTTACAAAAACTGCTAGATCAAGACCTGTGTGCAACTGACTCGTTACCGAATTGAAGAGAAGTTTTTGCCAATAATATGATGCCAAAAAGCCACAAATACGTGAGAAAATCACCTTAATTTCACTTTGAGCTTTGGAGTCTGCTCAACAGACATTGTGTCTTTTTGCCTTTGTTTTTTATCCATGATATTCCTGGAAATAAAACATTTGCCTTTCCTGCTCTATTTGTCCTTTGTGTGAATGAATGTCTGCATGTTAGATTTAAAGTGAGTGTAGTTGAAGTTTGCATATTTGTAATTAATATTGTTTCTACAAAATAACAGGTCTCCTCTGGAATATTACAGCATTTATCCAATAATGTGGTCTGTTTTAGGTGTAGCCTTGAGAGAATTTTAATCTGCATTTCTCCTGATCATCAGGAAATCTGTTGTTTCTTATTTTTCTGACATGTTCTCTCCTCGATTCCAAATTTCAAAACATTGTCTTTTTGAGGGCTGTATCATTTGGCATTTTTTCAGTTATTGGTTAGATTTTGTTAGCTTTCTGAATTAACATAAATGATAAAGGTTTTAGTCTGCAGAAACACACAAGGCATTAAAACTGTTAGCACAAGCAGGCAAAAGTGAGGACTGCAGATGCTGGAGATTAGAGTCGGGAGTGTGGTATTGGGAAAGCACAGCAAGTCAGGCAGCATCAGAGGAGTAGGAAAATCGACGTCTTGGGCAAAAGCCCTACATCAGGAATGAGGCCAAATCTGGTAGCACAAGCACGTCAACAAAATCTTCAAATTTGTATCTTGAGGTACAGAAAAACAAAGCAAGGATGAAATCTCAAACATGTAGCCATATACTGTACACAGAACATACTGCATACCTCGTGTATCTTTTTAGCACCCCATTATAAAAGAAATACATGAAGTTTTAGAAAGAGTTGCAACAATTCATTAAGATACTATCAGAATCCCAATATTTTTAAAATCCATTCATGGTATGTGGATATCATTGGCTAGGCCAGCATTTATTGCCTATTCCTAATTTCCCTTGAGAAACTGGTGATGAACTCCCTTCTTGAACCGCTGTAGTCTATGTGGTGTAGGTACTTCCAGAGCACTGCAATGAATATACACTTCAGAAGTTAAGATTTTTCACAAGAAGCAGCAAGACCAAGGAGTGATGTGGTCTAACAGAGGTTTTCAAAACCTCAAAGGATTATGAGGAAGGTAAGTAAACTGAGTAATTGTCAGTGAGAATTTACCATTGGACATACCATGAAGTTGAAGCAAAGAAAATTGAAAGGGCAGGTATAAAAAAGTTTGTACATAGAGGATTGTTTGAATGTTGTACTTTCTATACCAAACTATTGTTGAATTGGAAACTACAAATACTTTTAATCATAAATTAGATAGCTCTTTGAAAAAACTGACAATTAAAGAAATAGCATAGAGTGTAAGCAGGAATGACTTAATAATTTAGGCTCTTGTGAAATGAAGAATGGGAGTAGACATGTTGGGCAAAGTAATTGGTTCCTTTGCTTGACATTCTATGATTCTTCGAGAGCTTCAGGATCATTGAACATTTTGTTTTAACATGCAGTTTGGAGTCCCTCTGCTGGTTAAACTATGCTAACAGCACAAGGACAGAAGCCGCATGAATGGAAAACTTCAGTAAACTGTTGTTTATTCTGTCCAAGGAAGTCCCTAAATGGCAGTCCTTCTCCCCTTATAACTGCCTTGTACTCCAGCACGGTGTGGCACGGTGGCACAGTGGTTAGCACTGCTGCCTCACAGCGCCTGAGACCCGGGTTCAATTCCCGCCTCAGGCGACTGACTGTGTGGAGTTTGCACGTTCTCCCCGTGTCTGCGTGGGTTTCCTCCGGGTGCTCCGGTTTCCTCCCACAGTCCAAAGATGTGCAGGTCAGGTGAATTGGCCATGCTAATAATTGCCCATAGTGTTAGGTAAGGGGTAAATGTAGGGGTATGGGTGGGTTGCGCTTCGGCGGGGCGGTGTGGACTTGTTGGGCCGAAGGGCCTGTTTCCACACTGTAAGTAATCTAATCTAATCTAAAAAAAAGCTTCAACCTCATGGCCTGGCATATCCGCAACTCAACCATTACCATCAACCATGGTTCAATGAAGAGTGCAGGAGGGCATGCCAGGAGCAGCACTAGGTATACATAAAAATGAGGTGTAAACTTGATAAAGCTTCCAAACAGGACTACTTGCAAGCCATACAGGGCAAGTAGCAAGTGATGGACAGAGCTATGTGATTCCAAAACCAATGGATAGGATCAAAGCTTTGCAGTCCTGCCACATTCACCTGTAAATAATGGTAGATAACTAAACAACACATTGGAGGAAGAAGCTCCACAAATATTCTGATTCTCACCAATGGAAGAGCCCAACACATTAATACAAAAGATAAGGTGGAAGCATTCACAGCAAAACCAGAAGGACTGGTTGGATCCATTTCAGCCACTTCCAGTGATTCCCCAGCATCAAAGATGCCTGTCTTCAGTCAATTTGATTTACTCCATGTGACATCAACAAACAGTTAGAGGTACTGGATACTGCAACGGCAATGGACTACAATAACATTCCAACTATAGTGTTGAAGACCAGTGCTCCAGAATTCATTGCTCCCCTACCAAGCATTTCCAGTGCAGTTAAAGTGCTGGCATTTACCCGACTATGTGAAAATTTCCTAGGTATGTCCTGTTCACAAAAAGCAGGACAAATCCAACCCAACCAATGGTTGATCCATCTGTCTACTTTTGGACATCAGTAAAGTGGTGGAAGGTGTTATCAAGCAGCACCTGCTCAGCAATAACCTGTACATTGATGCCCAGTTTGGATTCTGTCAGGCCCAATCAGTGACTGACCTCATTACAGCCTTGGTTCAAACATGGGCAAAAGAGCTGAATTTCAGAGGTGAGGTGAAAGTGACAGCTCTTGGCATCAAGGTCACATTTGACTGTGTGTGACCTGACCTCATGCAGGACCAAGCAGCCTGCTTGATTGGCACCAATCCACAAACATCTGTATCATTGAACATCATCTGAAAGAAAAGCATGTGTTCACATGTTCACCAGTAAGACCCAGACTTAGCTCACCAATATGTCTCTTGATTCCTCCACTGCTGCCAAATTCAGAGAGCTTATTCAACATCTAAAACAGGATGAGAAGGAATTTCTGCCAATTAAGTATTGAGATGACTGAAGTCATTGTTTTTGGTCCATGCTCCAAAAGCTATTCCCTGGCTATTGACTCTAGCACTCTCCCTGGCAACATTCTGAAGGAGTTCTTCCCAAATGTTTTCTCATTGCTTGAAGATCATTGTGACCCCTGAGTGTGAATGAGATAGGGATGATTAAAGCAGGGAGAACTTTCAGTGTTTTGGGGATAGGAAGGATCTGTGAGCGTACAGTGAGGGGGCACTGAGAATGTGGGCCTGTTAGAGAGGAGGCACACCTGCTTTACCTCAATTGTAGATCCATAGTAGTCATTATTGCCAGGGACAGTGACCCCAAAATTTCAGTTCATGATCTCAATTAGGGTTGTGACACCCAGTTTAGGATGGCACGGTCTCAAGTTAAACCAGCCCATCCATTTCCTTAGTATCACATTTAATGCTGAGGTGAACTTTTGACCACATATACACACCATCACTAAGATCACCTGTTTCCACTTCAAAGCATCATCCACCTTTGTTGAGAGTGTGGTGCTGGAAAACCACAGCAGGTCAGGCAGGTTCCGAGGAGCAGGAGAATCGAAGTTTCAGCATGAGCCCTTCATCAGGAAAGAGGCCTGTGGACCGTGGGGGCTGAGAGCTATGTGGGACAGAGGTGGGCTGAGAATGCAATAGGTAGATGAAAGTTGGGGGAGAAAGTGATAGGAGGGTCACGTGGTTGACGATGCCCCCCAGCACATCTCCTCACTTGCCGCACCTCCGCCCTTGAATCCCACCCTTCCCAACGCAACAAGGACACCCCTCCCAATACCTCATCTTCTGCCTTGGGACCTCGCAACCACACGAGATAAATGTGGATTTCACCCGTTTCTTCATTTCCCCTCCCCCCACCTTATTCCAGTCCCAAGCTTCCAACTCCATCGTCTTTCCCATCTATCCGCTCCACCCCCCTGTCTGACCTATACCCACCTTCAACTACCTATTGCATTCTCATCTATCTTCTCGCCAGCCTCACCCCCTCCCATTTATCTCTCCACCCCTCCGGCCCACAAGCCTCATTCATAATGAAGGGCTTATGCCTGAAAGTCAATTCTCTTGCTCCTCTCATACTGCCTGACCTGCTGTGCTTTGCCAGTGCCAATCTCAATTGAGACATATAAGATTATTAAAGGATTGGACACTCTGGAGGCAGGAAACATGTTTCCGCTGATGGGTGAGTGCTGAACCAGAGGACACAGCCTAAAAATACGGGGTAGACCATTTAGGACAGAGATGAGGAGAAACTTCTTCACCCAGAGAGTGGTGGCTGTGTGGAATGCTCTGCCCCAGAGGGCAGTGGAGGCCCAGTCTCTGGATTCATTGAAGAAAGAGTTGGATAGATCTCTCAAGGATAGTGGAATCAAGGGTTATGGAGATAAGGCAGGAACAGGATACTGATTGAGGATGATCAGCCATGATCATAATGAATGGTGGTGCAGGCTCGAAGGGCAGAATGTCCTACTCCTGCACCTATTGTCTATTGTCTATTGTCTCTCTTGACTCTGATCTCCAGCATCTGCAATCCTCACTTTCTCCCAATCAACCACCTTTGTCCTTGTTTCAGCTCATCTGCTGCTGAAACTCTCATTCATATTTTTGTTAACTGTATATTTGATTATCCCAATGCACTGCTGGCTTAAAGTTATCCAAACTCCTGTTACCCAAGTCAATTATTAATTTTAAAATTTTCAGCCTTGATTTCACTTTCTCCATGGCCTCCTTCATTTCTTTTCCCTTTCATCTCCTGTGATCCTACAAGGCAACTGTATTGTCTAATTGTGACTGCTTGAGCATCCCCAGTTTTAGTCGCTCTATTATTGCTGGCCATGCCTCAAGCTCAGTGAGACAGTAACTTATCTGGCTCTCTGCCTCACCTTTCTCTTTTCATACAATCCTTAATACCTAGCTGCTTGGCCATCTGATCAAATAGGTCCTTTTCTATCTCATTGCCATATATGATTTTAAAATTATCCTGTGAAGTACCTTGCAACATTTGAGTATGTGAAGGATGGTAAAAAATGTATGTTGTCATTGTTGTTACCTGTGGAGAAAGTTAAATGTAAAAATGTAAAAATATGTGGCAACATAACAATGAAATCTGCAGTTATGGTCAACCCTATTTTTACAATTGCTTAACATCAATTGTGTACAGGAACAATGTAATGGCGACAACATTATTATGTCTGGACTTCGACTAGACTATGTTCAGATGAGCGTATAATTGTGACAGCAAAATTATTAAATGGAATATTTAGTATTAACAAATATCTATTTCTCTGCAATCAAAAAGGAGGTTTACAGAGCTCCATGTGCATTAGATTTCATACAGCTGTAGTTAATACAACAACTTTCGATCCATTTAGATTCTTTAAAATATCGATTATCAAGAGGCTGTGTAGTAGGTAAAGTAGTTAAGTGTTCACTGTCTCACTTATAAGTTACAAGTTCACTACTGAGCATCAGTTGTCACTTGAATAACTTTGCCTCAGTAGAGTGTGTTTTATTGTTGTTTTTGATCAGGCTTCTAGCTGAAATGTCATCTGGGAGTGAAATCTCTGGAGGTGGTGTTATTAACTGACATTGTCCAGTACACTTGAATTGTACATTGTGTCAGCTGGATCCAGCAGTATTGCCGGGCATTTTCAGGATGTTTGCAGCCAGAATTATTTCACCCATTCATATTTGGAAGATCCACAGTGGCACTAAATCGTCTGAACTGAAAGAACAAAATAAATGTATCAATAAATTGTACTTGTCACTAGCTAATTACAAGAGTGGAGAACTTGTTTACTGATCTTAAAAGCCTTGTATTCAAAGCTGAAGACTCGTGTCACTCTGAGCCCTCCACTTTCATTAAATGAGATTTCTCAGTGGGACCAGTGACCCAAGAAAAAACAATATAATCCACTCCAGACAGTTACAAGTGGTTTCTTTAATTAAGTTTGTCATAGAATCACATAATTGCAGAATTATTATGTTGCAGAAGAAGGCCATTTGGTCCATTGTGCTTGCGTAAGCTCTATTATCTAGTGCCAGTCCCCTGCCTTCCCCCATTCCTTCACACACCATTACTATCCATAAAAAAAATCCAGTGCCCTCTTGAATACCTCAAGTGAACCAGCCTTCACCACATTTCTAACCAGTGGATTCCAAACTCTCACAACTCACTGTGTGAGAAAGCTTTTTTTTATGTGTCTCAAACAATTTTGCAGCTCACAAAATGTCAGTAATACAAAACTATTTCAATCAGAGGTAAAGGAGATCGAGGGGTGCAGGTACATAGTTCCTTAAAAGTGGCATCATAGTTAGACAGGCTGATGAAGAAAGTGTTTGGCATGCTTGCCTTCATTGGTCAGAGCATTGAGTACAGGAGTTAGGATGTCATGTTATGGCTGGACAAGACCTTAGTAAGGCCACATTTGGAGTACTGCATACAATTCAGGTCACCCTCCTATAGGAAGGATATTATTAAACTGGAAACAATGCAAAAATGATTTACAAGGATGTTACCAAGACTGGAGCATTTGAGTTATAAGAAGATGCTAGATAGTTTGGGACATTTTTCCCTGGAGTGTAAGAGGCTGAGGGGTCAACTGGCATAGATAAGGTGAATAGCCAAGGTAATTTCCCCAAGGTAGGGGAGTCCAAAACTAGAGGGCATAGGTTTAAGAGGAGAAGGGAAGGGTTTAAAAGGGACCTGAGGGGGCAACGTTTTCACAAAGAGTTTGGTGTGTGCATGGAATGAGCTGCCAGAGGAAGTGGTAGAAATGATTACAATTACAACATTTAAAAGACATTTGGACAGCTACATAGATCGGAAAAGATTAGAGAGTTATGGGCCAAATGCAGGCAAATGAGACCAGTTCAGTTTCGGAAACCTGGTTGGTGTGGATGACTTGGCCTGAAAAACTTGTTTCTGTGCCGTATGATCTATGACTGTATGAGTTGTGTCCAATTCTAGGTGTTACCCTTCAGGATAGTATGAGGGTAAAGAAAGGAAATTGATGGGAATGTTCAAGGTAAGAGGGTTTTCATTGGAACATAGGAACAGGAGTAGGGCATTCAGCTCTTCAAGACTACCACTATTCAATGAGATCATGGCTGATCTGTGGCAGACTTGTACAATTTATTGATCAACTTTTTTTGTTTTTTTTCAATTCAGGCCAGTTAGTGTGACTGTGGATCTTCCAACTATGAATGGCTGAAGTAATCCTGCCTGCAAACATCCCAATAATTACCGGAAATACTACTGTGTTCAGCTGACACACCATACAATTCAAACACAGTGTACTGAATAATGTCAGTTTAGTGTCCCAACCACTCCAGAGGTTTCACTCCCATATGGAG
>NC_057720.1:18339802-18349855 GCF_004010195.1 Chiloscyllium plagiosum
CAGCAGTACGTAGCAGTCTCTTGGCATGCATGGCCTCAGCTTGGACTTCTGCTCTCAGAAGGTGATTCCTCAAAATGTGGTCCCACAATGGTTAAGTACTTCAGAAAGACTCTGATGTTTGAACTTCCAGCTTTACTTCTACTTAAAACTAGGAAGATCTGCAATGTGTAACTCTTAACGGTATTTTGTTCTACCTTGTTCTTAATATTCTGTATCTCAGTAGTTGTACTTAAGATGGCATCTTGTATGGCAACATATTACACTTTTCACTGTACTCCTGTACTTTTGTACTTGAGTACATGTGACAATAAAATCAAATGAAGTCAAAGAATTCCAGGATTTTGACCCAATGACAGTGAAGGAATGGTGATATATTTCAAAGTCAGGATGGTGACTGGCTTGGAGTGCAACTTATAGGTGGTGGTGTTCCCATGTATCTGCTGCCCTTGTCCTTCCAGATGGAAGTGATCATGGATTTGGAAGATACTGTCTAAGGATCTTTGGTGAATTTCTGCAGTGCATCTTGAAGATACTACTACACACTGATGCTACTGAGTGCTGGTGGAGGAGATAGTGGATGCTTGTGGATGTGGTGCCAATCAAATTGGTCCCATGAGTGAATAATAAAAACACAAAGGAGTGATACAAGTTCAAAGAAGATCTAGAAACAGAGGAGCTAGAGTTTGAAGACTCCGATTTTGACACAAAAAGAGTGCAAATAGAGACAGAATGAGGAACACACTGACATCTAGTGAGGAGAGAAAGTGAATCTCTCCTCAGACAAGATCACCTTTTAAGTTTGATAGCAAGTGAGACAAGAAGCAATATGCAAACTTGCTAACCAAGATCTAAAACTTGAAAAGCTATGTTTCGCTCAGAGATGCTTAAGGGGTGGGCATTTTTCCAGAAGGGAGCAAACATGAACTGGGGTGTTATTTGTTAATTAGTTGATAAGGAACTCTGGATAGTTATGCCATCAATATTGCTGTGACACAGGGAGAGAGGGTTCATAGTAGATGTTTTGCTGAGGGTAATCATTATCATGAAATTTGGAAGTGAAAGCTGTTACTGGACAGGACACCTGACCTATTACATGTGAATAAAGAACAGCATATTGTTGAACTGTAGCTATACAGCACCATATTATTATGGGGAATGGTGCAAATGCTTGTGGTTGCATAAGATTTATCTTGGATAGTTAACAATATAAAGTGAAATTTATCTTTTTATATGAAGTATCATTTGCATGTTTAATTTATACTGATATGAGATTTGTGTTAAATATACATTATAAAAGTCATCGAATCACAGAGATCTACAGCACAGAAAAAGACTCTTTGGCCCATTGAGTTTGCACCAGGCAAGAGCATACACCTAACTATTCTAATTCCATTTTCTAGCATTTGACTTTGTATACCTAGGCATTGCCAATATTGATCTAAGTACTTCTCAACTGTTTGGAAGGTTTGGAAGGTTTCTGCCTCCATGAAACCTACAGGCCATACGTTCCAGATTCCCACCACCCTCTGGTGAAAACAAGTCACACCCTCTCTAAACCTCATTCCCCTTATCTTAAATCTATGCCCCCTGGTCATTGATCTCTCCATCAAAGGGAAATGTTCCTTCATGTATAGCCTATCTATAAAAATTTTATACATCTCAATCATGTCTCCTCTCAGTTGTTTCTGTGCGAAGGAAAACAGCCCTAGTTTATCCAATTTCTTTTCAGAAGTAAAATTGTCCAGCACAGAAAACATGCTGGTAAATCTCCTCTGCACACTTTCCAGTGCAATCACACCCATACTATTGTGTGGATTCCAGAACTGCACGCAATAATCTAGCTGTGGCCTAACCAACATTTTATATAGTTCCAGCAAAATGTTCCTGCTCTTAAACTCTGTGCCTTGGCTATTAAGGAAAGTATGTCTTCTTAACCCCTTTAACTACCCATCCTGCTACCTTAAGGAATCAGTGTACATTCACACTGTTATGATGCGGAGGTCAAACCCCTCTGTTAATTAAAACTAAACACCCAGAAAAGCTCATCTCACCTTGTAATGTGTTAAAATTTATGTGTGTGTGACACAGAACTCCTAATTTCCACTATCTAAAGAAAAATAACAATTCATTTTCCTAACTCTAATAATGAACACTAAACAAAACTATTAACAAACCAAGCACTCTTTCCCCTAATTAAGCACTATCCCTTAAGTGAGCACCATTGCATCAATATGCTGTTTGAATAACGCAATTATTAAACATTACACAAACTTAATCTCAAATCCACACAATCTCTTATGTTGTTTTCCTTCTGGTCTTCTGATTCTGCCATCTTCTCCCTGGGTTTTCTTCATTCTTTTTACGGTAAGTATTTTTTACAGGAAAAGGTACCTTTTGATAGATAGTGCCTTCTGATTTTTTTGAGAGCCTTTCATATTAGATGGACAGTTAACTCTCCGGCTATACAGTAGTTGCTCTGGCCAATTTTCCAAATGCCCTGGTCTTATACCCTCCAACATTGTTCCTTCTCATTGGCCTGATGTTGTCAATACAATAAATTCAAACTTAATTGGGTTTTAGTATCCTGGGCACAATTTAAATTAATTGGTTAAATTTGAATTATTGTCAAAACAGCAACCAAAACTCAGGTATCCATTTAACAGCCAGTTGTTACATGTATCTATTTTGGAACAGCCCATCTCTTAGCTGTTCTGTTCTGGCAGCTGAGGCTGTACTTTAAATTTACTTTAAAATTCAGAAAACACTTTCTATCTTAAAGTGAACATACACCCTTTTGACCTCATAACAGCACAAAGTCCCTTTGATCCTTGGTTCTTCCCAAGATCCTACTGTGAAATATTGTTGGTAATTTATTTTTAAGAATACAAGTGTAGCCAGCCTGCTCCAGTATTCTCAAACATTGCTGATCATCTGCTGCAACACTATTATTGTCCTGTATCCATATCTCTTTATGTCATTAATAACTAGAAATTTATCAGTCTTTGCTTTAATCTTATTTAATGACTGAGCTACCACAGTCCTCTGGGTAGAGAATTTCAAAGATTCACCACACTTTTGATTGAAAACTTCTCTCCTCATCTTAGTCCTAAGGGGCTTGCCTTTTATTGAGACTGTGTCCCCTGGTTTTGGATCCTGTAGCCTTCCTAAAACATCCTCCTTTGGCTCTGTCAAGGAATATTAAAACAAATTTCCAACCCCTTTCTGAAGATTTGACATACTGGATTTGAAACATCAACTCTGTTTCTCTCTCCACAGATGCTGTCAGACATGCTGATTTTCTCCAGCACTTTCCGTGTTGACTTTCAACCTCCTGAAGCCTCTTTGCATCTTCATCACAACTCACATTTTCACCATCTGTAAACTTGGAAATATTACATTCAAATCATTGACATAGATTGTGAAAAGCTCGAGCCCAAGTTTTGATCCTTAGTGCATCCCAATTATCACAACCTGATTATAACCTGTTACTTCCTACTCTCTGCTTTCTGCCTGTTAACCAATCCTCAACCCATGGTATATGTTACTCCCAAACCCAGGCACTTTATTTTTGTTTCCTAACCTCCTGTGTGGGAGTTTATCAAAACCTTCTAAAAATCCAAATATATCATGTCCACACATTCACCTTTATCCTCTCCTTTAGTAACATCCTCAAAAAGATCTATCAGGTTTGTCAAACATGATATCCCTTTCATAAATCGATGTTGACTCCGAACAAACAAATAATTATTTTCTAAAATAAAACAAAGAACTGTGGGTGCTAGAGATCTGAAAAAGAATTCTGGCAAAATTCAGCAGGTTTGACAGCATCTGTGGGAAGAAAGCAGAGTCAACCAAAAGATGAAGAGTCACCAGACTTGAAACATTAACTCATTATTTTTGAAATATCCTGTAATTATATCCTTTGTAATAATGTTTTCCTTACTACTGACATTAGGTTCACAATCTGTGGTTTTTGGGTTTCTCTCTTTTCCTTTCTCAAATGGGGGGGTTGCATTTCACAACCTTCCAGTCTGCTCGTACTCTTGTAGAATTAATAGAATTTTGAAAGATGTTTCCCAATGTGTCCACCTATCACTGTAACCATCTCTTTCAACTGTAAATTGAAGGTCATCAGGTCCTGCTTTTTCAGCTTCCCAACCTTATCCCTTAAGAAAATGAACCCTAGTATGTTTTTATTCAATGCTTTATTCAGTGGTATTGCTGCCTGTGGTGCTTAACGTACCTCCAACCTTAGATGTCATGGTTCTTCATCTCATACTCTTATTTTCCAGTGAGTATGTGGTCTGTTTATTCTTTATACCTAAACACACCACCTCATGCTTACCTTTATTGAATGGAATATGCCAATCACATGTTTATACAGCCAGTTGTTTATACTGCAGACAATTGCAGATGGTGTAATGTCCATTCTGTCCACAAGAATGACCCTGAGCTTCCTGTTGCTTGCCACTTCAACACTCTACAATGTTCCCTGGCCAATGTTTCTTGTATCTGATTTGTTGCAGGGCTCCAACAAAGCTCAGCGCAAGCTGGAAGAATAGCATCTCATTTTCTATTTGGGGACCTGGCAGCCTTTAGGATTCAATGTCATGTTCAATAATGTTAGGACCTAAGCACCTTCTCCCATTTCCTCACCCAACCCCCACACACCAGGCTTTGGCATCACATGGGCTGCTACCACACACCATCCCATTGTCAGCTACTAATGATCCCCATGAGCAGCTATTGATGCTCCCAAGCTAACCTTTACCCACTTCTTTGTCTGCCCAACCATTGTTTTCTCTCTGGGCTCCATCTGCCCCTATTGTTTACTCTGGTTAATTCTGCTTTCTCTCCACAGATGCTGCCAGATCTGATAATTTAGAGTCATAGGGTCATAGAGATATACAGTATAGGACCCTTCAGTCCAACTTGTCCATGCCGACCAGATATCTTAAATTAATCTAGTCCCATTTGCCAGTATTTGGCCCATTTTCCTCTAAACCCTTCCTATTCATATATCCATCCAGATACCTTTTAAATGCTGTAATTGTACCAGCCTCCACCACTTTCTCTGGCAGCTCATTCCATACATGCACCACCCTCTGCATGAAAATGTTGTCCCTTAGGTCCCTTCTAAATCTTACATCTCTCACCCTAAACCTATGGCCTGGAGTTCTAGGCTCCCCCAACCAAGGGAAAAGACCTTACCTATTTACCCTATCCATGCCCCTCATGAACTTATAAATCTCTATAAGGTCACCCCTCAGCCTCCGATGCTCCAGGGAAAATAGCCTATAGTTCCTACCTCCCAACCCTGGCAACATCCTCGTAAATCTTTTCTGGACCATTTCCTTTCGATCCTTTCGATAGGAGGGAGATACACAATATTCCAAAAGTGGACTAACCAATGTCCTGTACAGCTGCAACATGACTCTGCAACTCCTATACTCAGTGCTCTGACCAATAAAGGAAAGCAAATAAAAACTTCTTCACGATCCTATCTAACTGTGACTCCACTTTCAATGAACTATGAACCTGCACTCCAAGGTCTCTTTGTTGAGCAACACTCCCCAGGACCTAACCATTAAGTGTATAAGTCCTGCCCTAATTTGCCTTTCCAAAATGCAGCATCTCACATTGAAATAAATTAAACTCTATCTGCCACTCCTTGACTCATTGGCTGATTTGATGATGACCCTGTTGTACTCTGAGGTAACCTTCGTCGCTGTCCACTACACCTCCAATTTTGGTGTCATCTGCAAACTTACTAACTATACCTCCTATGTTCACATCCAAATCATTTATTAAAATGATGAAAAGCAGTGGACCCAGCACCGATCCTTGTGGCACACCGCTGGTTACAGGACTCCAGTCTGAAAAACAACCCTCCACAACCAGCCTCTGTCTTCTACCTTTGAGCCAGTTCTGTATCCAAATGGCTAGTTCTCCCTGTATTCCATGAGATCTAATCGTTGCTAACCAGGCTACTATGGAGAACCTTGTACAAGACCTAACTTAAGTCCATGTAGATCATGTCTACAGCTCTGCCCTCATCAATCCTCTTCATTACTTCTTCAAAAAACCCAATCAAGTTTGTGAGACATGATTTCCCATGCACAAAGCCATGTTGACTATCCCTTATCAATTCTTGCCTATCCAAATACGTAAATCCTGTCCCTCAGGATCCCCTCCAACAACTTGCCCACCAGGCTCACTGGTCTGTAGTTCCCTGGCTTTTCCTTACCAACTTTTCTAAATAGTGGCACCATGTTAGCCAATCTCCTGTCTTATGGCACCTTATGGCCCAGAAATCACTTTTTTCCCTAGCTTCCCACAGAATTCTAGGGTACATCTGATCAGTTCATGGGGATTGTTTCACCTGTATGTGTTTTAAATATCAAGCAGCTCCTCCACTGAAATCTGGACATTTTTCAAGATGTCGCCATCTATTTCTACACATTCTGAATCTTCCATGTCTCTCTCCACAGTAAACACTTATGTAAAATGCTGATTTAGTAAAAAGACTTCTTCCAGTAATTTCTGTTTCTGATCTCCAACATCCACGTTCTTAAAAAGAAATCGAAAGAACTGCAGATGTTGTAAATCAGAAACAAAAACAGAGTTTGCTGGAAAAGCACAGCAGGTCTGGCAGCATCTGTGAAGAGAGAATAGTTCATGTACAGTGACCCTCCCTTAGAATGGATAGTAGTTAGGAAAATGTTGGTTTATATGCAGAAGATAAGGCGGGGGGAGGGGAGGGGTGTTAGGTAGGGATCTAGCCCAAAGAGACAGAACCAGGAGCAGGAGTAGGCCATCTGGCCCTTCAAGTCCTCTCTGACATTCAATTAAATAATGGCTGATCTTTTCGTGGCCTCAGCTCCACTTATCCACCCTCTTATCATAACCCTTAATTCCTTTACCGTTCAAAAAATATCTATCTTAGCTTTAAAAATTTTCCTGAGGAAGCCTCAACTACTTCACTGGGCAGAGAATTCCACAGATTCCACAGTTCCTTCTCAATTCAATCCTAAGTCTGTTCCCCCTAAGTTTGAGGCCAGCCCTCGACCTAGTTTCGACCACCAGTTGAAATGTCCTCACTACTTCTATCCTGTCTATTCCCTTCATAATTTTTATATGTTCCTGTGAAATCCCCCTCTCCATTCTTCTAAATACCAAAGAATATTATTCACAGTCTACTCAATCTCTCCTCATAAGCCAACTCCCTCAACTCCAGAATCAACCCAGTGAACCTCCTCTGTACCCCGTCGAGTGCCAGTACATCCCTTTCTCAAGTAAGGAGACCAAAACTATGTGCAGTACTCCAGGTGTCGCCTAACCAGCACCCAAAAGCTGCAACATAACCTCCCTATTTTTAAACTCAATCCCTTATGAAGGACAAAATTCCATTTGCCTTCTTAATTACCTGCTGCACCTGCAAATCAACCTTCTATGATTCATGCACAAGGATACCCAGGTCCCTCTGCACAGCAGCATGTTGCAATATTTTTACCATCCAACTTTTTACTATTATCCCTTCCAAAAGGATGAGTTCACATTTATTAATGTTGTACTCCATCTGCCAGACCTTTGCCCACTCATCTATGGTTCTCTGCAAAGTTTCACAGTGCGCTGCATACTTTGCTCTACCACTCATCTTAGTGTCATCCACAAACTTTGACACACTACACGTGGTCCCCCAAAACACTAATGTCATTTACAAAATACCTTGCAAGAGCTGTAACAACACTACTTTGGACAAACAGACAAAAACTAGCCACCAAGATACATGAACATCAACTAGCCACAAAAAGACATGACCCTCCCTCACTAGTATCTTTACATACAGATGAGAAAAGGCACCACTTCAACTGGGACAACACATCCATCCAAGGACAAGCCAAACAGAGACACACACAAGAATTCCTAGAAGCAAGGCATTCCAACTGGAAATCAGTCAAACACCACTAGCCACTAGCCAATCAGAAAAGCCACTCTTTGCTTCCTGAACAGTTGGACAAACAAAGGAGTTGATAAGTTTAGCTGGGAGGGTGAATCACTGTTAATGGAGACTGTTAGTGGCTAACAATAGGTAGTACGTAATGGCAGACTATGTGATAATAAGGAGATAGTGAGCACTGCAGATGGTGGAAAGTCACAGTCAAAACATGTTTTACTGGGAAAGCTGAAACATTGACTTTCCTACTCTATGGATGCTGTCTGACCTGCTGTGCTCTTCCAGCGCCACACTTTTCGACTATGTGATAACAAGGGCCTGGTACTCCCCCTGTCCTAGCCTCCTATCACATGCACCAGGCCTTGTTATCACATAGGAGAAAGTTAGGACTGCAGATGCTGGAGATTAGAGTCGAGAGTGTGGTGCTGGAAAAGCACAGCTGGTCAGGCAGCACCTGAGGAGGAGGAGAATCGATGTTTCGGGCAAGAGCACTTCATCAGGGTGAAGGGCTCTTGCCCGGAAACGTCAATTCTCCTGCTCCTCAGATGCTGTCTGACCTCTTGTTATCACATAGAGTCATAGAGATGTACAGCATGGAAACAGATCTTTAGGTCCAATACGTCCATGCCAACCAGATATCCCAACCCAATCTAGTCCCACCTGCCAGCACCCAGCCCATATCCCTCCAAACTCTTCCAATTCATATACCCATCCAAATGCCTCTTAAATGTTGCAATTGTACCAACCTCCATTGCACGCAATATTCCAACAGTGGCCTAACCAATGTCCTGTACAGCCGCAACATGACCTCCCAACTCCTGTAATCAATACTCTGACAAATATAGGAAAGCATACCAAACGCCTTCTTTACTATCCTATCTACCTGCGACTCAACTTTCAGGGAGCTATGAACTTGCACTCCAAGGTCTCTTTGTTCAGCAACACTCCCTCGGACCTTACCATTAAGTGTATAAGTCCTGCTAAGATTTGCTTTCCCAAAATGGAGCACCTCGCATTCATCTGAATTAAACTCCATCTGCCACTTCTCAGCTCCTTGGCCCATCTGGTAAAGATCCTGTTGTAATCTGAGGTAACCCTCTTCGCTGTCCACTACACCTCCAATTTTGGTGTCATCTACAAACTTACTAACTGTACCTCTTATGCTTGCATCCAAATCATTTATGTAAATGACAAAAAGTAGTCGGCCATTACATACTACCTATTGTTTGCCACTAACAGTCTCCAATAACAGCTATTCACTCTCCCAGCCAGATTCTTTGTCTGTTCCCATCACTTTGGGCTCTATCCTACCTATCATTTACTCCTTACCCCCTCCCTAAACCTATTTTATGCATATAAACCAACATTTTCCTAGCTATCATCAGTTCTGAGTTGAAAAGTGTGACACTGAAAAGCACAGCAGGTCAGGCAGCATCTGAGGAGCAGGAGAATGATGTTTCTGGCAAAAGCCCTTCATCAGGAATGTGGGGTGCCTGAGAGATAAATGGGAGGGTGGGGCTGGGGAAGGTAGCTGCAAAGATGACAGGTAGATGGAGGTGGGGGGTGATGGTGATACGTTGGAGGGGAGGGTTCATCTGTACTGAGGAAAGGTCACCAGACCTGAAACGTTAACTTTGATTTCTCTGCACAGATGCTGCCAGACCTGCTGAGCCTTTCCAGCAACTTCTCACGTCTGTCGTCTTCAAGGTGTTAGAAAGGATTCTGAGGGATATGATTTATGACCATCTGGAAGAGCATGGCTTGATTAAATGCAGTCAACACGGCTTTGTGAGGGGCAGGTCATGCCTCACAAACCTTATCGAGTTCTTTGAGGATGTGACTAGAAAAGTTGATGAGGGACGAGCTGTGGATGTGGTGTATATGGACTTCAGCAAGGCATTTGATAAGGTTCCCCATGGTAGGCTCATTCAGAAGGTCAGGAGAAATGGGATTCAGGGGAACTTAGCTGTCTGGATACAGAATTGGCTGGCCAACAGAAGACAGCGAATGGTAGTAGAAGGAAAATATTCTGCCTGGAAGTCAGTGGCGAGTGGTGTTCCACAGGGCTCTGTCCTTGGGCCTCTACTCTTTGTAAT
>NC_057720.1:18350082-18357227 GCF_004010195.1 Chiloscyllium plagiosum
GGGTTCAGTGGAGGTTTACCAGGATGCTGCCTGGACTGGAGAGCTTATCTTATGAAGAGAGGTTGACTGAACTCGGACTTTTTTCATTGGAGAAAAGGAGGAGAAGAGGGGACCTAATTGAGGTATACAAGGTAATGAGAGGCATAGATAGAGTCGATAGCCAGAGACTATTTCCCAGGGCAGAAATGACTAACACGAGGGGTCATAGTTTTAAGCTGGTTGGAGGAAAGTATAGAGGGGATGTCAGAGGTGGGTTCTTTACACAGAGAGTTGTGAGAGCATGGAATGCGTTGCCAGCAGCAGTTGTGGAGGCAGGTCATTGGGGACATTTAAGAGACTCCTCAACATACATATGGTCACAGAAATTTGAGGGTGCGTACATGAGAATCAGTGGTCGGCACAACATCGTGGGCTGAAGGGCCTGATCTGTGCTGTACTGTTCTATGATCTATGTTCTGTTTTTGGATCTGCAGTTCTTTGCTTTTCTAATGAATGTAATTTGTGTATCTTCCTTAGTATTCAGTACACGTCCAATTTAGCATCATGTTCAGGTGTCGAAGAAGAGCCTCTTTCCATTAAGTTCCAGTTAAAATAGTGACTTGGCATTGAGCAGGTTAGTGGTCCTCCCGTTGGACAGGGGGCGCTGCGGCCCGAGCGGATCAGAGTTGAAGGAGGAGGAAGGAACGATCTTACCACAAATTCACAACAATTTTCTACCTACTGCACATGCGCAGAATGAGTGGCCTTTTCCAGTTTGGCGGAATCGGCCTGCCCCAGAAAATCGCCTGAGTCCCGGGCGGTTGAGGGTGAAGACGCTTGAAAATGGTTGGTAGTTCCCCGAAATAAACATCGATTCTGGTAGTTAACAGCTGCGTGGATCACACGGATCCTTCAGAAAGCGAGGAGTATTGTGTGTTGCGAAGGATGGTGTTAGATTGTTGGCAGCTTCAGCCGCTGGTTCACTTCTCAACGTGGCCATTGGGCTTGAGGCTGAGAAACCGATCCCGGGGCAAGATGTGAAAGCAATCGCGAATAACACAGCTTTCTGGGCTAAATTAGTGTGTTTTGAATTTGTAAAATATCGCATTTTACCCTTTTTCGATAACTGCACACTGGCTTAAATCGTTTTTTTGTGTAATAGCTGCTCATTCTGCAAAATGGTTGTAGTGAACTTGGGCCTCCTTGGGCAAAAAACGTCATCTGATTTGTCGTTTAGTCCCGAAGTTTTAAGCATTTTAAGTCCTTTAGGTTTTGTCATTTAAAAATAAAATGTGGGCCGCACTTTGGAGACCTCCCTTAACCTTTATGGACATGATACAGTATATAGTTTTAAAAATACCAAATTGGATGTCCTGAAGATTATTTAAAGTTAAATTATTTATAAATGTAAAATCAGAGAGTTTAATATTTAAAGATACTCGGAAATAGACAGTTCTTTCATTTCAACTTTGATTAAGTTAGTCTAGTATAATGGCCTCAAGTTACTTAGAACATAGAACAGTACAGGCCCTTCGGCCCTTGATGTTGTGCCAACCTTTTATCCTACTCTAAGATCAAACTAACCTACATACCCCTCATTTTACTATCTTCCACGTGCCTATCCAAGAGTCACTTAAATGTCCCTAATATATCTAACTCTACTACCATCGCAGGCAGTGCATTCCACGCGCTCACCACTCTATGAAGAACTGACTTCTGATGTCTCCCTTAAACCTTCCAATCACCTTTTGATCGTCCTGTGGAAAATACTCTGACTATTCACTGCTTAAGTCATGAGGGCTTGAAATTGTGAACATGAAAGACATGGAGTAATTTAAATTTAAAATATAAGTGGTATTTTAGTGTTGGTACATTTGCTTTATTCATTCTGGAATGTGAGCATAGCCCATCTGCAAGTGGCTTGGTATGAGTTGATGACTTGAATAACATAGACCATAATGGGTAAGGATAGTAGCTTTTCTTCCCTCGAGGGCAACAGTGAACTAGTTGGGCTTTTACAGTTCAGTTGCTTTGGGTTCACTTGCAAATTACTGTGGTGACTTTGTAAGTTAATTCTTTGAACATTATCAAGGCTTCTGGATTCCTCATGCAGCAACATAAACATTACATTAGTGCAACTCTTTAACAAATACGTTTCCGATATGTGCTGGGAAAATACAGGAATGGAAATATCTTGAACCCAATCTGTGTTTTGCTTTCAGTGAAAAGTGTTTTGATTGTGACCTAAAATTTCATTTCCCTGCAATTTGAGTAGTTTACATTTCGAAGCACAGGTGAGAGTGGGACAATTGAACTTTGACTGCACTTTGGGCGGCACGGTGGCACAGTGGTTAGCACTGCTGCCTCACAGCGCCAGAGACCCGGGTTCAATTCCTGCCTCAGGCAGCTGACTGTGTGGAGTTTGCACGTTCTCCCTGTGTCTGCGCGGGTTTCCTCCGGGTGCTCCGGTTTCCTCCCACATTCCAAAGATGTGCAGGCCAGGTGAATTGGCCGTGCTAAATTGTCCGTAGTGTTAGGTAAGGGGTAAATGTAGGGGTATGGGTGGGTTGCGCTTCGGCGGGTCGGTGTGGACTTGTTGGGCCAAAGGGCCTGTTTCCACTTTGTAATGTAATCCTCTAAGATTAAAAAAAAAGTTTAAACGTCTGACTTAAAAAGCTCTGTGTTTGGAAGGCTGTGTGCACAAAAATGAATTTCAGAAGTGCCCAAGATAAATTGACTGAAGGTCTTAGCAAAATACTGTGCTCTGAAATTTAAAAAGAGAAATCTCGGCATACCTGGCTGCATTTGTTAATGAGAAGCAAGAGATTGGATTTATATTTGTGAGTTCAGTATGACTCTTTGGAGGACGGGAAGTGGTACTAGGTTCTTTCAGGGAGCTGGCAGATGTGATTGGTCAAATGGTCTCCTGTTGCTGTAGCTATCCTGCATTTTGAGTTGAAGTTTATATTTTACCTCTCATTATGTTGAGGTTGTGCAGGATGTTGTTGGTGAGGCTTCTTTTGGAGTACTTTGTGCAGTTCTAGTCACCCCGTTATAGGAAGGATATTATTAAACTGGAGAAGGTTCAGAAAAGATTTACCAGGATGTTGCTGGGAATGGAGGGTTTGAGATATAAAAATAGATTGAAGACTGAAACTTTTTTCACTGGAGTTTAGGGGTTTGAGGTTTATAAAATCATGATGGGCATAGATAAGGTGAATGAATAAGGCCTTCCTGATGAAGGGTATATGCCCTAAATGTCAATTCTCATGCTTCTTGGATGCTGCCTGACCATCTGTGCTTTTCCAGCACCACACTGTTTGACTCTGGTCTCCAGCAGTACTCGCTTTCCCCCATACAAAAGGTGAATGTCAAGGGTCTTTTCTCTAGGGTGAGGGAGTTTAAAACTAAGGGACACGTTTTTAAGTGAAAGGAGAAAGATTTAAAAAGGATATGAGGAGCAACTTTTCTTTTATGCACAGTTGTCAGTGTGTGAACTGGCAGAGAAAGTGGTGGATTGCAGGTACAATTCCAATGTTTAGAAGACATCTGGATAATTCATGAATAGGGAAGATTTGGAGGGGATGAGTTTTGTCCGGAAACTGGTTGGCATGGACTGTTTGGACTGAAAGAGCTGTGCTTTCAGATTGACGCATATTAAGTGTTTCCTGCAAAGGTCAATTTTCTCTTAATGAGTGCAAATGAAGACAATAATTTTTATTTCTTTGCAAATAAAGCTGATCAAAGCTGAGGATTTGAATATTGGAAACCTGCAGAATTATCAAAGTTAAACACGAAGGGATCATTATCAGTTTTTGCAACAAAGCTATCCTCTTGAAGCTGAAAACCCAGGCAGGCAAAAACATATTTAACCACATCTTTTGGCCTGATTTATTGCCATCTTTAACAACCAGTCTCTGCAGTTTTGGATCTTAAGTCTTTAGTGCTTAGTTCATTACTTCTACTCCAATCTGTTGAGAATTGGATATTGAATGCAGAGATTTTGCTTTCAACTGGTGTCATTAGTTTCTAGCTGTCATTTCCAAACAACTTCCAGTTGACCATACTGTTCATTTCTGAAAATGTGTTGCTGGAAAAGCGCAGCAGGTCAGGCAGCATCCAGGGAACAGGAGAATTGACGTTTCGGGCATAAGCCCTTCTTCAGTGAAGGGCTTGTGCCCGAAACGTCGATTCTCCTGTTCCCTGGATGCTGCCTGACCTGCGCTTTTCCAGCAACACATTTTCAGCTCTGATCTCCAGCATCTGCAGACCTCACTTTCTCCCCATACTGTTCATTATTCAGCTATCGTATGAGAGTAGAGTGACTTGCTATTTCACAGTATGGCATTTTTGTGGCAGTTAGATAGATGAAGTGGGCATAAGTGCACTTTCATAGAAACTTTCCCTTATCTGATTTCCAAAGCAGACTGAGCAGCAATCTAATGGCTTGATGCAAAAGGTAATGAATATGGATGAGATGGACTTGATCTACCTAAGGTAAAAACAATGACTGCAGATGCAGGAAACCAGATTCTGGATCAATGGTGCCGGAAGAGCACAGCAGTTCAGGTAGCATCCGAGGAGCTTCAGCAAAATCGACGTTTCGGGCAAAAGCCCCTCATCAGGAATAAAGGCAGAGAGCCTGTAGCGTGGAGAGATAAGCTAGAGGAGGGTGGGGGTGGGGAGAGAGTAGCATAGAGTACAATAGGTCAGTGGGGGAGGAGATGAAGGTGATAGGTCAGGGAGGAGAGGGTGGAGTGGATAGGTGGAAAAGGAGCTGGGCAGGTCGGACAAGTCCAGACAAGACAAGAGCTGGAGATTTGAAACTAGGATGAGGTGGGGGAATGGGAAATGAGAAGGCTGTTGAAGTCCACATTGATGCCCTGGGGTTGAAGTGTTCCGAGGAGGAAGATGAGGCGTTCTTCCTCCATGCGTCTGGTGGTGAGGGAGCGGCGGTGGAGGAGGCCCAGCACATCCATTTCCTCGGCAGAGTGGGAGGGGGAGTTGAAATGTTGGGCCACGGGGCGGTTTGGGGTGATTGGTGCGGATGTCTCGGAGGTGTTCCCTAAAGCGCTCTGCTAGGAGGCGCCCAGTCTCCCCGATGTAGAGGAGACTGCATCGGGAGCAACGGATACAATAGATGATATTAGTGGATGTGCAGGTAAAATTTTGATGGATATGGAAGGCTCCTTTAGGGCCTTGGATAGAGGTGAGGGAGGAGGTGTGGGCACAGGTTTTACAGTTCCTGCGGTGGCAGGGGAAAGTGC
Organism: Chiloscyllium plagiosum; assembly: GCF_004010195.1. NCBI lineage: Eukaryota > Metazoa > Chordata > Chondrichthyes > Orectolobiformes > Hemiscylliidae > Chiloscyllium > Chiloscyllium plagiosum. The sequence continues at coordinate 18,355,329 of NC_057720.1, forward strand.
CAGGATGGGAGGGTGGGTCGTAGGGGGGCGTGGACCTGACCAGGTAGTCACGGAGGGAATGGTCTTTGCGGAAGGCGGAAAGGGGTGGGGAAGGAAATATATCCCTGGTGGTGAGGTCTTTTTGGAGATGGCGGAAATGTCGGCAGATGGTTTGGTTTATGCGAAGGTTTGTAGGGTGGAAGGTGAGCACCAGGGGCGTTCTGTCCTTGTTATGGTTGGAGGGGTGGGGTCTGAGGGCGGAGGTGCGGGATGTGGACGAGATGATCTACCTAAACCTACAGCAAATTGTCTTTGAACAGTTGTTGCTGTGGCACAAAAAAAACTTCAATTTTAATTAGTGGTGATAAACATTGTATTGTTTGTAGAATTCTGATAAGTAAAATTATTATTGGTATCAGAATGACTGTGTACATAAAACTGCTAGGATCTGTGACAGATTGGTAAATATATAGATATTTGGAAATCTTTACCTTGCGCATTAAGTTCTTACAATGCTAACATTTTTTTTCTCTTCCAAACATAGGGATTTGTTAAAGTTGTGAAAAGCAAGGCGTACTTCAAGCGATATCAAGTGAAGTTCAGGAGGAGGAGAGGCAAGTTAATTGAGGAAACTGTTAGCCCTCACCTTGCACTCTGCAAAGTTCCAACAATTGGCGGTGGGACAGTGTTATAAAATGTACTCTCTTCCATTTTCAGAGGGAAAGACTGATTACTATGCACGAAAACGCTTGGTGGTACAGGATAAAAACAAGTACAATACCCCAAAATATCGGATGATTGTACGATTCACCAACCGGGACATCATATGCCAGGTAAGAGACTTGTATTAATGAGCTGTTTTAGTGTTAAATGGGGTCTACGATATGAAAGCAATCACATTAATGGTCACTTCTTAAATTTTGATTTTTGAATTTTTATATGTCAAACTCTGTTCTCCCATAGTAATGCATATGATGTTGATGGGCTTCTTACCTTACAGATTGCGTATGCCAAAATTGAGGGTGATATCATTGTTTGTGCTGCCTATGGCCATGAATTACCCAAATACGGCATAAAAGTTGGGCTCACCAACTATGCTGCATCCTATTGCACTGGTCTGCTGCTTGCCCGCAGGGTAAGTTCTAGGTTAGCACTCGTACGATTTTAAGGCTCTTGCTTTCTTAGAAGTATTTTTGAGATGGTCTGAACTTTTTAGGTAATTTCCTTATTTAAGGTCTTTTATTGGAGGGATGTAGAACTTTTAATGGCTGTTAACCATATCATTTTAATGTGGTGAAACATGCAGGTGATCTTGTCTTAAATAATATTGCAAGCATGAGATTTTGGGTATACAATTGTACAATGACCTTTGCATATTCCATTTTTTCCTGCATTACAGTGGTTACACTTTATAACCATTTCATTGGCTGTAAAGTGCTTTGGAACATCCTGAGGTTGTGAAAGATGCTACCGAAATGCAAGTCTTTATTTTTATTGCAGTAGTTAAATATATACAGAGCATTTAATCACAGATCTGAACATGGACATGAAAACAATAATTTGTATTTATGCCATGCTTTCAACATTGTAAAGCATCTCATGATACTTCACAAAAGTGAAATTGTAGTAAAAACTGAGGATGGAGCTACTTGGAAGGAGAAAGTGAGGACTGCAGATGCTGGAGATCAGCGCTGAAAATGTGTTGCTGGAAAAGCGCAGCAGGTCAGGCAGCATCCAAGGAGCAGGAGAATCGACGTTTCGGGCACGAGCCCTTCTTCAGGAATTAGGAAAGTGTGCCAAGCAGGCTAAAATAAAAGGTAGGGAGGAGGGACTTGGGGGAGGGGTGTTGGAAATACGATAGGTGGAAGGAGGTTAGGGTGAGGGTGATAGGCCGGGGTGGGGGCGGAGAGGTCAGGAAGA
>NC_057720.1:18359614-18485618 GCF_004010195.1 Chiloscyllium plagiosum
GGTGGAGAGGTTGAGGTGGTTAATGTCGCGGCGGCAGTTGGCCATGAAGAGATCGAGGGCAGGTAAGAGGCCAGCACGGGGTGTCCAGATGGATGGGGTGTGTTGGAGGCGGGAGAAGGGGTTGTCAGAGGGTGGGCGAGAATCTTGGTTGAAGAAGTAGGCGCGGAGGCGAAGGTGGCAGAAGAATTGTTCGATGTCGGCGCGGAGGCGAAGGCGGCGGAAGAATTGAGCGCGGAGGCGAAGGCGACGGAAAAATTGGATGGAGCTATTTGGACAATAATTAAAAGCTCCATCCAACAGTCTTAAAAACAGAGACTCACAGCAGTAGAGGGGATGATGTCCAGCCTGTGGAGCCTAATACTTGAATGCGCAACCATCAGTGATGGGAAGAATTTGGGGAACGCAAAGAAGTTAATCACAAACAGTGATTGTTGGAACTGGTGGGGCACATGGTGTAGGGACCTATCAACACATGGGCTGGTGGCCCACAATCACAGATAATGTTTGCTATGGTCTAAGGCATCAATTGCAGCTGGGATTCTGTGGAAACCAGACTGAATTCCCCATTGCCTGCCGGGTACTGTCTTCCAGGATGAACCTTTATCAATGTGCATGATGCTTTCTTCCGGCGTTAGGCTTAACACCGGTGTGGCACCACTTCATTGTCTCATGCTGAAATACCCGAGGGGTCGATGTATGTATGCTTTTTCACCTGGCCCCAAGGCAGGGGCAAGTTTGATTGCTGAGCTAGGCTTTGTGCAGTATAAAATTGAAACTAGAATTTTGGATGAGTTGAAGTTAAAGGTTGCTGAATTGAAAACTATCCACAAGAGACTAAAAACATTGAATCTGGAGCTGAGAAAGGCACAAGTGAGATTATCAGTGGTAAATGAATGGCTGACGAAGATGTGGAGCTGACTGATGGCAGGGAGATCATGCAGTCTCTTATGTGAACCGTAGTTTAGCTTCAGGTAGAATAGAGTCTAGTTTTGTCTTGGGCGTGACAAGGAATGAGAAAGAGGAGGTTACAAGGGTGTACTTGTTTGTAATAAAATGTCCCCGTAATAAGACCTTTGTTAATGGAGTGTGTAACCAGTAATGCAAACTTTACATTAACTGCATGCATATATATTGATCTTTGACATTTTAACACAAATAAGTTAATTTCTTCAAATGTAGCCATTTGGGTACAGAACGGCTCGAAGGTAGACGACAGAAGATGGTGGTGGAGAGTTGCCTTTCAGACTGGAGGCCTCTGACCAGTGGTGTGCCATAAGGATTGGTGTTGGGTCTGCTGCTTTTCGTCATTGATAGAAATTATTTGGGTGTGAACAGAGGAGGTATATTTAGTAAGTTTGCAGATGACACCAAAATGAGAGGTGTAGTGATCAGATGGGCCAATGGGCTGAGGAGTGGCAGATGGAGTTAATTTAGATAAATGTGAGATGCTGCATTTTCGAAAGGTAAATTAGGGACATAAGTTCAGGGGGGAGACAGGAAAAATTTAAAAGGTTACTTTTTCACACAGTGGGTGGTGTGTTTATGGAATGAGCTGCCACAGGTAGTCCTGGAAGCTGATATAATTACAACATTTAAAAGGCATCTGGATGGGTAAATGAATAGGAAGGGTTTAGAGGGATATGGGCCAAGTGCTGGCAAATGGGACTAGATTGGGTTGGGATGTCTGGTCAGCATGGACGAGTTGGACCGAAGGGCCTGTTTCTGTGCTGTACATCTCTCTGACTGTTAATTCACTTTCAGGATGCTGGCCAGCCAGCATTTATTGCCTATTCCTAGTTGCTCTTGAGGACGTGGTGATAAACTGCTTTCTTGAACTGCCAGTTTTCATTTGGTATCATTTAGATACACCCAATGACAAGGGAAAGAGTTCCAGCACTTTGACCCAACAGCACTGAATGAACAGCAATATATTTGAGTCAGTGGTGAGTTGCTTGGAGGCACTTTGTAGCTGGTGGTGTTTCAATGTATCTGCTGCCCTTGTCTTTCTATTGGTAATGGTTATAGGTTTCGAAGGTGTAGTCTAAGGAGCCTTGGTGAATTTCTGTGTGGGAATAGCTTACTAATACCAACCTCCACATCAAGCACTCCATGGGTATTGCATTGGTTGCATGTAGAGTGAAGATTCTTTCATTCTGCATGAGCAATAGAAATTAGCCCCTCAAAAAATGCAGTCTGAAGTGAAAACAGGAAGTGCTGGAAATATTCAGATCAGCAACTTCTGTGGAGAGAAACATAGGTAACATGTCATGTTAATGAGCCAGTGTTGATGAAAGGTCATTTCTCTGAACATGATGTTGAATATTTCTTAATTTAACCAAAGTCCCTGAAACAAATATCTTTCCTCTCCACCTGACTCTGTTGACGATATAAAAGGGCAGTGCACTGAGTCACATGGTTGCCATTCCTATGGATTTTGATGGAAGAATTGTAACTGATTTGTATGAAATTTAAATGTGTACATTTTAATTTGGTTATCTAAAACCTACAGTAGATTGCTTTGTCCATTGCTGGTGTTTTAATCCTTAAAATTCTGGGCATTGTAGTTATGGGTTTACTTTTAACAAGATAAAAATGGTTAACAATCTTTGTCATTTTTCCTTCTTAAAAAGCTGCTGACCAAATTTGGGTTGGACAAGATCTATGAGGGTCAGGTGCAAGTGACTGGTGATGAATACAATGTAGAAAGCATTGATGGAAAGCCTAGTGCTTTCACCTGCTATCTTGATGCTGGCCTTGCCAGAACCACCACAGGCAACAAAGTCTTTGGAGCTTTGAAAGGTGCAGTTGATGGTGGCCTGTCTATTCCACATAGGTAAGGGGCTGTATTGTGTTCTTTTTATTCTAATGTTGTTTCATAATTTCAGGCTTTGATTTTGTGCTTTGATGCCTGATGTTGACATACACTGAACAGTGCAAACTTAGAAAAAGTAAAGTGTAGTATATAGGGAATTGAATCTATGCGTTTAATTCCTGAACTCAACAGTATCTTTGAAATGTGGATTTAACCTACAGGAACAGAAATATGGATAGATTGGTGCATACTGCAATAACAACCAATTTGAATAACTTTGCCAGGGTTTCTTACAAACCTACATGAAAATGACTCTGTCCAGTTTCAGATTTGTATTTCTGGTAACTATGGTTTTAAGGTATTTGCATATTCTGTATCTGCTTTGTTATAAGTCGAGTGGAGCTTAATTAAGTTATTCTTACAGGTGATGTAAATTTTGTTGAAAGACTAGATAAGGCTGTTTATAACTTTTGCAAAAGAGAAAAGTAAGTGAAATATTAAATGCATTGATTTTTAAAAAATATTATTCCAGCACCAAGCGATTTCCTGGTTATGACTCTGAAAGCAAGGAATTCAATCCTGAAGTTCATCGTAAACACATCTTTGGGTTGAATATAGCAGAATACATGCGCTACCTAATGGATGAGGATGAGGATGCCTATAAGAAACAATTTTCTCAGTATACCAAGCATGGAGTCACAGCAGACAAGGTAGGGAAATGATTTTTTTTAAAAAATGTACACGATTGTCATTGATCTGTCTTTAAAAACGAGTTTTTGTAGCCCAGAGTGAGAGGTTAGAGTATTGCTGTGTAGAAAAAGAAGATATAAAGTCAAATGTGTTGTGTGGTTTTTTTTTCAGGATCATTGATAGCTCGAATCTTATAACATAGAAATATAAATTATAACATTTAATGAACATATAAATTGATGAAATTGAAGTTTACGTTAAGGAAGATTGAAGAATGTTATGTTTAACTTAATCTATGTTAATCATTGTTTTAAAAAAGCCCATCCACCAACTAAGTAAGACTTGACACTGAGCCACATGAGATGTTAAGATAAATGATCTAAAGTTGGATAGAAAGAGCGGTTTTAAGGAGATGTGAGTTTATGGAGGGAATTCCATAGGTTTGTGTTTAAACAATTGAAAACATAACACTTAAAATCAGGGATGTTTTAGGCACTAGAATTGGGAAAGTGCAGAGATTTTGGATGCTTGTCGGCTGAAGGAGCACTTCAGAGATAGGGAGGTGCAAAGCCCTGCACTGATATAAAACCAAGGATGAGATGAGCCAGTGCACTTTAGTGAGGCACAGGGTTAACTAGCTTTTAGGGCATAATACAGGTTAGAACTTGGGCATTAAAGTTTTGGGTCGGTTCAAGTTAATGGAAAGTTGAAGATGGGAGGCCATCTTGGAGTGCGCTGTTATGGCTGGAGACAGTTGATAACAAAGGTAGATGTAGATGAGATGAGTCAGGGCCAGAGAACACTTGTGCAAGTGGAACTAACAATCTAATTGATAAAGCAGGAAGCTCATTTCATTGGCAGGATGTCAGGATTATGAATGGTACAGTTCAGTCTCTGGCAGTGCTTCTGTTGTTATTTCTACATTTGTAATAAGGAATACGTGGTAGTTTTTGGGGCCTAGTTTGATGAAGAACTAGACCAGCTGAACTTTGCATCATTGAGAAGGGAACGATTTGTGGTGTTCATTTGGCCTGGTGTTTGGGGCAGTGATGAATTCATTGTTTCTGTAGTTGGAAGTACTTCATCAATTGTTTACTTTAGTGTCAATCTTCTTGCAGTTTGGACAGACAACTACAATAGTATTATCAGAAACAAAAACAGAAGTTGCTGGAAAAGCTCAACAGGTCTGGCAGCATCTGTGAAGAGAAATCAGAGTTAACGTTTTGAGTCCTGCGGAAGGGTCACTGGACCTGAAATGTTAACTTCGATTTCTCTTCACAGATGCTGCCAGACCTGCAGAGCTTTTCCAGCAACTTCTGTTCTTGTTTCTGTTTTACAGCATCCATAGTTCTTTTGGTTTTTATGATGATATTATATTGCATTGCTAAGAGTTCTCGGAGAAGATTTTGTAGTATTGTTTTATTGTGGAAAAGTTTGACACACTGCCAAAGCAGGGCAGTTGGGGATGGGCAATAAATGTGGACTATTCGAGTGATGACTATGACCCAGGAATGAATTTTTTTTTAACAAGCTTGCCTTTCGTTGTTTAATAAATGCAAGTTAGTATATTCTTCTCCTACACTATAAACTGTTGCGACTGTTAGAAATTCAACATTGCTTTGAGGGCATTTATTTTCACCAGTATTCAGCTTCTGTGCTACTAAGAATGTTTTAACATAAAAGTAGGACATTTCTACCCTCTTCAAAATCAGTTCACATAGTCTCAGTCCCCATTTCTTTCCTTGGAGCCCTGCAACATTTTTCTGAGTTTACTGAATTATGTTTTGATGGCCACAACTAAGTCCAGTTCCTCTACCCCTTCAGATGCAGCATTCCAGATTATAATTACTTGATATGTTTTTTTAAAAACAAGTTTGTATTGCCATTGGTTCTTTTGCCAGTCCATTTGAATGTTTTCTGGTTTTGACTATTTGAACAGTGGGAAGTTTCTCAATTTACTGTCGAAACTCCTTGTGATTTTGAGCACCTCTTTCAAATCTCTCAACCTTCTCTAAGAACAAACTGAGCTTCTTCAATTTATCCAGTAACTTTTTAAATTCTTTTAGTGGGATATGGTATTGCTGGTTAGGCTAGCAATTATCGTGCATTCATCATTGACTTAGAGACTGAGCCAATATTTGATGAAGTTTCATCATAATTCTTATGTGTATTGTATGCCTTTCAAGCATTTACCCAGGATCTTGTAGGCTTTTTAAAAATCGCTCTTCCAGTCTGCCCTGTTACCTTCACCAATGTTTATGCATGTGTCCGGGTCTTTTTGTTTTACATCTGTTTAGAATAATATTCTGAGTTTATATTTTCTTCCTTGTTTTTCCTACCGGAGGGTGTCAATTTGCACTTCATTGTATTAAATTCTATCTGCCAGATGTCCTTGTCCATCCGCCATTGCACCATGTCTTCTTGAAATATATCACTATTTTTCTCGGTTCACAATAGTTCCACGTTTTCTTATATACCATCTGAAAATTTTGAAATTCTGCCCTGAGTACCTCAAATCATGAACAAGCGAAGCAGTTATCCGGTGTATACCTTCCTCTAGTTTGAAAAAATAATCCCTCACCACTACGCTTCTCTGTTTTGTGCCTAATGTATTCATGTTGTTGCTGTCCTTGTTTCACGGGCTTTGCTGGCAAGCCTTTAACATAGACTTCTAAAAACGTGTTTAATAAAATGCTATTACCCTCGTCAATTGATTAACTGAAGTACAAAATAACCAATGAATCGAAAAGATGGCGAGACATAGATAATGAGAAAACAACTGGTGGCATCATATGACACACAATGAAAATGGAATTGCAGTAATCCAAGAAGTTCACTACTCTGGGTAGAAAACGCTTGCCTTTTGTGATATCTATATTTGAAGTTAAAAATCACACAACAACAGGTGTAATTGAAAGCACGCTAGCATCAGGTCATTGTGGAGTGCACAATTGTAAGGCACAGAATTTATAGCAAAAACGTAGTGTGATGTAACTGAAATTATTCATTGAAAGATACCTTGATTGTCTGTTGAGTCTTTCATCTGTTCGAATACCATGATAGTTTCACTTCTTTCATGTGTAAATCACAAAACCTTTTTTAAGGTTGCATTCTCAGGTTAGCTGTAACAATTGATGTTAGCCTCACAATTATGTCCTCCACAATCACCTGATGAAGGAGCAGTGCTCCGAAAGCTAGTGTGCTTCCATTAAACCTGTTGGACTATAACCTGTAGTTGTGTGATTTTTAATTTTGTACACCCCAGTCCACCACCAGCATCTCCAAATCATGACTATATTTAAAGTGTTTTTATTCCAAAAAAACTTAAAATCTTGTATTTTTGGTCAAAGTTTGAAGGGACGGTAATGCTTAATCATCGTGCCAGTTTTATTTATTGGAGCTGCTTTCTTTTTAAATTTTCATAGATAGAAGAATTGTACAAGAAAGCTCATGCTGCTATCAGACAAAATCCTGTTCATGAGAAGAAGCCAAAGAGAGAAGTCAAGAAAAAGAGGTATACACACATACTACACTCACTTTTGATTCTTACAAAAAGTAAAATTAGACCTTAATCTTAATTGAATCAGAAACAACGATTTATTTAGAATGAGGTTGAATCTACTTTCAGGTCAAGAAACGAAGGTAACTATCTTAATTGAAAGAGTGCAGTTTTTTTAATGTAGAAGCATAACTATGTGCTTGTTTACTTGTGGATCGACTATGTTTGTATGTTTTGCTTTGTGCGTAGAGTGGAAAGGTTATTTTCAACTCAACCCAAATTCTTAGCATGTGCTTGAAAGTAAATGTTTTAGCTGAATTATAACTGCTGGTAACAATAGAAGTGAGCCACTGTTGGGTCCATCATGGGTCCATCAAGGTCAACCCCTCAAGCTGCCTTCCTACCCAATGTGTTGCTTTGCTTGTCATGAGCTACTTTAAAATAAAAACTGAAAATACACAGTTCCTAAAATACCTTGAATAGATAGAATGAGACAACGAGCAAAGGAAAGAGGGTTGTAGTCATCGGAAGTTAATCATCTGAACCTCAGGACATTGCTGTAGGAGCTCCTTAGCATTGTGTCTTCAGCCCAGTCATCTTCAGTTGTTTTGTCAGTGACCTCTCCATCATAAGGTCAGAAGTGGGGATGATTGCAGCTGATTGTGTTTTGGTCAATATCATTTGCAACTTCACATGCTGAATCAGTCCATGCCCGCATGGAACAAGTCCTGGACAGCATTTGAGCTGGGCTGATGGGACACACAAATGTTGCTTGCTACTTAAGTGACAGGTAATTACATTTTTAGAGAGAGGTTAGACATCTCCCCTTGAAATTATAGCATTATTATCACTCAATCCACCATTATTGACATCACAGTCATCATCATTGAGCAGAAACTAATCAACAAAGCCATATAAAAACTATTCCTAAAACAAAGCAGGACAGAGACTGGAAATTCTGCAGTGAATATTGTGCTTCCTGACTCCCCATAGCTTGTTCCCCATCTACAAGATGTAAGTTAGGAATGTTCTGTACTTAGTGGCGCTGCATCCAGAAACTCCTCCAGTATGGCAAACCTGTTGATTGGATTGACATCCCATTTAGCTTAAATATTTACATCTTCCATCAATGACACAGTAGTAGCAGTGCATCCACCTGCAAGGCTTAGAAATCTATATCATAATTCTTTCATTGTCACTACATTAAAATCCTGTAACCCACTTTGTAACAGCATGGAAGGAATACTGACATCAAATGGACTGCAGAAGTCTAAGAATGGAGACAGCGTCATCATCTCGTGCCCAAACAAGGACAGCCAATGAAAGTTGGCCTAGCTAGTATGGCCTCCATCCTGTGAAAGCATTTTTTGAAACATCTGACCTTTTACCTGTTTTGAAACACTGCTTGGCCTGGAGGAATTGTCACTCCGACCATTTTTACTTTAACTTTGTGTGATAAAGAGGTCAGAGGCTGTGTCACTACACGCTGCTGCTGTAATTTGCAGTTTCAAAAGCATCTTACTGCACTGGATCATCTTCCTGGTGCTGCCTCCATTGCAGGAGTTGCTGCTGCTCGGCATAGGACATCCTGATAGTCACCAATCTGAGGCTATATTACTGATGCAGTGCCGAGACCCAACCGCAGTCTGCCCCCTGGCCTCTAACCTGTAGCCATGGCAACGAGGGAAAATCCAGCTGGTTAGGAACTTAGCCACGTCTTGTCCTCACCAGCATTCTTTTCTGGCTCTGCATTCTTGGGACTTCAGTGACTGAGCATCTTAGAGTCATAGAGATGTACAGCATGGAAACAGACCCTTCGGTCCAACCCGTCCACGCCGACCAGATGTCCCAACCCAATCTAGTCCCACCTGCCAGCACCCGGCCCATATCCCTTCAAACCCTTCTTATTCATATACCCATCCAAATGCCTCTTAAATGTTGCAATTCCACCAGCCTCCATCACATCCTCTAGCAGCTCATTCCATACACGTACCACCCTGTGTGTGAAAAAGTTGCCCCTTAGGTCTCTCAGCTGCAACATGACCTCCCAACTCCTGTACTCAATACTCTGACCAATAAAGGAAAGCATACCAAACGCCTTCTTCACTATCCTATCTACCTGTGACTCCACTTTCAAGGAGCTATGAACCTGCACTCCAAGGTCTCTTTGTTCAGCAACACTCCCTCGGACCTTACCATTAAGTGTATAAGTCCTGCTAAGGTTTGCTTTCTCAAAATGCAGCACCTCGCATTTATCTGAATTAAACTCCATCTGCCACTTGTCAGCCCATTGGTTCATCTGGTCCAGATCCTATTGTCATCTGAGGTAACCTTCTTCGCTGTCCCCTGCACCTCCAATTTTGGTGTCATCTGCAAACTTACTAACTGTACCTCTTACGCTCGCATCCAAATCATTTATGTAAATGACAAAAAGTATAGACCCAGCACAGATCCCTTGTGGCACTCCACTGGTCACAGGCTTCCAGTCTGAAAAACAACCCTCCACCACCACCCTCTGTCTTCTACCTTTGAGCCAGTTTTGTATCCAAATGGCTAGTTCTCACTGTATTCCAAGAGATCTAACCTTGCTAATCAGTCTCCTATGGGGAACCTTGTCGAACGCCTTACTGATGTCCATATAGATCTCATCTACTGCTCTGTCCTCATCAATCTTCTTTGTTACTTCTTCAAAAAAACTCAATCAAGGTTGTGAGACATGATTGACTATCCCGAATCAGTCCTTGCCTTTCCAAATGCATGTATATCCTGTCCCTCAGGATTCCCTCCACGGTGGCACAGTGGTTAGCACTGCTGCCTCACAGCGCCAGAGACCCGGGTTCAATTCCGGGTGCTCCGGTTTCCTCCCACAGTCCAAAGATGTGCAGGTCAGGTGAATTGGCCATGCTAAATTGTCCGTAGTGTTAGGTAAGGGGTAAATGTGGGGGTATGGGTGGGTTGCGCTTCGGGGCGGTGTGGACTTGTTGGGCCGAAGGGTCTGTTTCCACATTGTAATGTAATCTAATCTAATCTAAAAAAAATTTGCCCACCATCGAGGTCAGCCTCATTGGTCTATAGTTCCCTATCCACCTTTAACCGTTTCAAGACATCCAGCACTTCCTCCTTTGTAATTTGGACATTTTGCAAGATGTGACCATCTATTTCCTACAGTCTATATCTTCCATATCCTTTTCCACAGTAAATACTGATGCAAAGTATTCATTTAGTATCTCCTCCATTTTCTGTGGCTCCACACAAAGGCCGCCTTGCTGATCTTTGAGGGGCCCTATTCTCTCCCTAGTTACCCTTTTGTCCTTAATATATTTGTAAAAACTCCTTTGGATTCTCCTTAATTCTATTGCCAAAGCTATCTCATGTCCCCATTTGCCCCCCTGATTTCCCTCTTAAGTATACTCCTACTTTCTTTATACTCTTCTAAGGGTTCACTCGATCTATCCTGTCTATACCTGACCTATGCTTCCTTCTTTTTCTTAACCAAGCCCTCAATTTCTTTCGTCATCCAGCATTCTCTTTCACCCTGACAGGAATATACTTCCTCTGGATTCATGTTATCTCATTTCTGAAGGCTTCCCATTTTCCAGCTGTCCCTTTACCTGCGAACATCTGCCTCCAATCAGCTTTCAAACGTTCTTGCCTAATACCGTCAAAATTGGCCTTTCTCCAATTTGAACTTCAACTTTTAGATCTGGTCTATCCTTTTCCATCACTATTTTAAAACGAATAGAATTATGGTCACTGGCCCCAAAATGCACTCCCACTGACACCTCAGTCACCTGCTCTGCCTTATTTCCCAAGAGTACTGTTTCTTTAGTGTTGCTGGGTCAAAACACTGGAACTTCCCACCCATAGCTAAATTCACCACCGCCTGCTCAAGGGCTGTTAAAGACAACAGTGAATGCTGGCCAGCCAGCAATGCTCAAATCACGTGAATGAATTAAAAAATAAAACCTCAACTGTCTACTAGTGGTAAAGGTGGTGCTCCCCAGCCACTTAGGGTTTGAACCTGAGCTGTTATTCCCAGTGAGGTTTGGTCCCCTTTCCTCAGAAGTGTGCACCCAAGTGGAGTTGTCTGAAGAAGAGCCACTTTTGCCCGCTAACAATAGATTGACAGTAACAAGAGGTCAAATCTAGGGAAGGATAACAAATTCAAATTGGGATTTGAGGAGAGGGGAGTTAGGCAAATGTCTGGTTAAGGATAGCGCAATAGAGGAAAAAGTTAGATGAGTTGGGAACTCACTGGTGAAGGAAGGATAGGGAGCTCTGTCGTTGGAGGACAAGAGCTAGGAGATCAGGAACTGGGAAGAGAAGCTTCTTAGTGTGATAGAGAGGAGGCATTTTTGGAAGAGTGACATGTGTTGCGGTGAGAGAGGCTTTACTATTGTCACGATGGCGCATGTAGAACATGGCTGAAATTACATGAGTACATAAAACTGAAAATAGTACATGATATACTGTTTATTTTTATAATGAGCTTTAATACATAGTGTTACAATGCTACTTTATTGCAATTTTCTTTTTGCTTCTATCTGTTGCATTAATTTGTGCTTTTTAAAATATATCTTTGGGAATGGGGCATCGCTGGCAAGGCCCGCCTTTGTTACCCATCCCTCTTTGCCTTTCAGAAAGTAATCGTGAGTCAATTTTGAGAAGACTTGTAGCTCAGGTTGAGGTTTTGGATGTGGGTTTGCTCGCTGAGCTGGAAGGTTTGTTTTCAGACGTTTTGTCACAATACTCAGTAACATCTTAAGTGAGCTTCCGGATGAAGCAGTGGTGGCATGGCCCACTTTCCATGAATGTGTTTAGGTTTCCTTGGGTTTGTGATGCCATTTCCTGTGGTGACAGCATTTCTGTGGTGATGTAATTTTCTGTTTTTTTTATCAGGGGGTGGTAAATGGGATCCAAGTTAATGTGTTTGTTGATAGACAAACAACAATTGCCTTGGAACCCATTTACCACCCCTGACAAAGAATAGGAAATGACATCATCACAAAAATGTCACCACAGGAAATGACACCAAGGAAACTCAAACACATAAATAGAAAGCATGCTACACCACCAGCGCTTCATCCTGAGGCTCACTGAAGATGTTACTCAATATGGTGACGAAATGTCTGAAAACAAATCTCCCAGCTCAGTGAGCAAACCTACACCCAGTAGTGGTGAATTTTAAAACTAATCACAAAGCATTGCTTGTAGCCTTTGATTCACATGCATAATCCAGCAAGATCATACTTTGGTGTTGATAGGGACTTGATTCATTATTGTGTACTAACTGCATTAAGTGCCAAGCTACACTGTCGATTTTAGGCAGCTGCAATTGTTCACAATTTTGTTGGAACATAAACAAAGGAAAATCTAATGTTTCTATTCATTTGAAGTTGAATTCCATTCTAAGTGGTAAGGATTTGCATTTCTAATAACTCAAAGTGCTATCATAGATGATTCCTGTCTCTCAATTTTCAGACTTCCTTGTCTGCAGCTACTTGTATCCTTGGACATCAGTTAATACTTTAACTTGTTGGTTGAAGATTATTGAATACTTCTGTTGGCTATTTAATTTTCTTCAAAAAGATAAGTAATTTTTCGAGTGACAAACATTGAATTATTTTTCTTGATTTATAGGTGGAATCGTCCTAAGATGTCCTTGGCACAGAGAAAGGATCGTGTTGCTCAAAAGAAGGCCAGCTTCCTCAGGGCACAGGAACAGAATGGTGATAGTTGAACAGCTGCCTTTAGCCATTGTTCAGCAAAGTGCTAAATCTTATAATTCATATAAACTGTCAAATAAATTTAAAGAAAAACTGCTTCTGTTTGTGTTGACTTGAATATTGAAGGGAAAAGAAACTTTGAGTTTAATCTGTGTTTACCTTAACAGTGATTTTCCTCTCCATTCCCATTTCCCTCTTAATAACAGGCAGTGAAGTATGCGCAGAGCAATAATAAGCACATGGGAATTCTGGGTTGATGGGGCATTCATTTAGTTTATAGGACTAAACCGACCTATCGTGGATTATAGGTTTTCATCTGCCATTGTTGCTTTCAAAGCTGCTACACAGGAATCTCATCTTTATTTTGTATTTAGTCACAAAGAGTACTAATATAGCTAACCCTCCAAGCAGATACTTCATTAGAGTTATCTGAATTTAATAGCATGCCTACAAACATTTGAGGAATCCTAAATTTTGATTGAATTTGTCTCTTGCATTTCTGAAAGTTTGTTCCGGTGGTGCTGAACTAAAGGGAAGAAGTGCCAACTGATAATTAGTCTTTGAACTGGTATTTGATCTTAACAAACAGGCATGGTCTTGCTTTGACATCCAAAAAAGTGGAACTCCACCAACCTTCCTTGGATTGTCAAGCAGCCCCAAAGTCAGCCTGGTGTCAAATAAACATGGTGAAAGGGAACAAGAGTGGAGGACATTGAGAAATCACTCCAATTTGAACTCCAATGGTGGCACATGTTGCAATTTCCACTATAGACAAGACACCTGCTCATCTTATATCTAACTTGACTTTTAATTAAGTCTCTGGACTGTATTTTGCTCTAAATGTGGAAAATTGCCAGTAAATTCATGTTGCACCAAAACTGCAACCCAAAACAATCTCCAAACCTCAGAATCCACTGATGAGGAAAACTTCTTTTATCCAATGTAATTATCTAAAATGAGACCAGTGTAAGGAAACATGACCTCTTCATAGAAATGTATAACCTGATTTAAATATGATGAATTTGACAACTTGTATCATACAGAGATCGGAAGAAAAACATTTAGGATAGGGAAGCAGTGGAGTTTGTCAGCATCATCTTCTAAAATAATATATCTGCAGCTCAGGAGGAAGCAGTGTTGGAGTGGATTCTGGGAAATGAAGTAGGGCAAATTAAGTGCATTACAGTAGAGAAAATCTGGGAAACAGTGAAAGACAATTGGTGTGGATTCACCATGATAGAAAATGCTCAACTGGAGAAGAGGAAATTGCAAGGATTTGCGAAGTTAGCCAGCACAGGATCACCGCACTAATGAGGCTATTTTTGACACAGTCTAATAGAAATAAGTGTACCCAAGGTAAGTGTATTTTGATAACAGGAAATGTATGTTAAAACCAAAAGTGACATTTCAAATGATTAAGTAAGAATTATATAATGTATAGGTTGGAATTGAAAAAAATATGGAACACAAAGAAAGATTAACAAGCTGTGTAAAATTGAACTGTAAAACAACGAAGCTATCATCTGATTCTCTGGTACAGGTTTCTTTGGTTGAGAACCGGACTGCAGTCTCCACCAGATGGGGTCTTGGCCCATAGTGTGCATGTATTTGATAGGCCTGTTTTCTTTCCCTTTTAAACATTCCCACTCATGGTGAATATGCAGCTGTGGGAATAAAAAGATATAATAGGACCTATTATAAAGGGCACCAGAACTGGCAGGCAAATATCAAGGAGTCCTGTGAAAGAAAGATAACCACGAACCCAGAAGAGGTTGGTAACATGGAGCAGAAACCTAGGAGGATAGCAGTGAGGAGAGCCAAGAAGGAAATTCCAGTCAGTTAACTTTTCTGATTTGTAAAGTCTGTATTTGGCTATTGAAACCCATGAAATCTTGAGGCTTTATTCCATTAGAAAGGTTTGGGAGCCCCAAATGTGGGGTCTGGTTTATAATAGTAACTGTTTTATAAACAAAATGTGAACAGTTGCGACTTAAAAATGTCTTCAGGACCCAAATGGAAATCTTCAAGTGGAAGCAAAAGACATGTGAAATACCATAAGATTGAGCAGATTTAGGCCATTCAGCCCATTGAGTCTGGTCTGCCATTCAAACATGGCTGACAGGTTTCCTGCCTTCTCCCCCATAACTCTTGATCTCCATACCAATCCAGAACCTATCCATGTCTGGCTTGGCTTCCTTCGTCTCCTGCAGCAATGAATTCCACAGATCATCTAGAGGGTGGTTAAAGCAATTTCTTCTCAGTCCTGAAAGGTTGTCTCTTCACTCCTGCTAAGTGACACTATAAGTAAAAGTTAGTTATGCACAGGTTAGTTATGGAAAGGAAATGAGAAAGAGAAGAGTGAGGCAATTCCAGAGCTTGGGTTAAGGCAGCTGAAAATGCAATTATTAGTTGTAATGAAATTAATATCAGGGGTGCATAATGTGTTTCATTTCAAGACATCCAGCACCACGTCCTCCTTTTCAAGCTGTCACAATCTATTTCCCCACATTCTATATCTTCCATCGAGACAAGATAATCAGAGGGTTACATATGTTGGACAGATGACAGCCTTTTTCCTCTGATGGCGATGGCTAGCATGAGGGAACATTGAGGGGTGATAGATGTAGGACAAATGTCAGAGGTAGTTTCTTTACTCAAGAGTAGTAGGGGTGTGGAATGCACTGCCTGCAATAGTTGTAGAGTCACCAACTTTAAGGGCATTTAAATGGTCATTGGATAGGTATATGGATGTGGATTAAGTAGTGTAGGTTAGATGTGCTTCAGACAGATTTCACAGGGCTGCACAACATCGAGGGCCAAAGGGCCTGTACTCTGCTGTAATGTTTTATGTCCCATATCCTCCACAATACACACACATGCAAAATACTCAATTAATATCTTCCCCATCTCCTGCAGCTCCACACAAAGGCTGCCTATCTGTTTAGAGAGGTCCTATTCTCTCCCTAGTTAACATTTTGTCCTTCATGTATGTACAAAATCCCTTTGGATTCTCCTTAACCTTATTTGCCATTGCTGTCTCCTGTCCCTTTTTGCCCTTCTGAATTCCCTCATAAGTATACTCCTATTGCCTTTACACTCTTCTAAGGATTAATTCGATCTCTCCTATCTATAGCTGACATATTCTTCCTTTTTAAACAGAACCTAAATTTCTCGAGTCATCCAGCTAACTCTACACTTACTAGCCTTTCCTGTCACCCTAACAGGAGTATACTATCTCTGATCTCTTGTTATCTCATTTTTGAATGGTTCCATTTTCCAGCTGTCCCTCTACCTGCGATCATTTGCCCCCAGTCAGCTTTTGAACGTTCTTGTCTAATAACGTCAAAATTCGCCTTCCATCTGTTAGGTTCTTTTCCTGAGGTTTCACACACATCAACCTCTGCAAATAATGAAAGTTTATAAGAGCCTGTACATGCTAGATGACCCCTTTGACACTCTTTGCAGACATGTGAAGAAGAATCAGAGGCCTTGAATGAAGAAAACATATCCCCTTTGTACAGGTCAGTTGGCAATGCTCACAGGTACTCTGGGCACTCCACCAACCGCCCCCCCCAATAACCATGTTACCTCAGGTACAGTGGTAGGATGAGGTCATCCTCTGAGATAAAGCAAATCTAAATACCCTTATCCTGGGGAATTGTTATGCAAACAATTTCCAAAATTAGTGATTCCCCAAGACAATGCAATACTTGGCTTCGGGGGAATAGCTATGAAAGCATTTCTAAATGGAAGGGATTGAATGATAGTTTAATTTAATAATAGTAGAGGAGTAATAGTAAATGACTATCTAAATGGAATGGGAGTCATCTGCATTCCTGCATGAATGTTGTCCCCGCCCACTTCCAGAATGTTCAGTCGGTGCAGTTCAACCCTTTAATGTCCAATTTAATCTTTTAACATTACACTCCAATTTATAACTTAAACTTTTAGATCTGGTCTATCCTTTTCCATCACTATTTTAAAACGAATAGAATTATATGTGGCCTCAAAGTGCTCCCCCACTGACACCTCAGTCACCTGCCCTGCCTTATTTTCCAATAGTAGATCAATTTATGCCCCTTCTCACATACTGAATCAGAAAATTTTCTTGTATACACTTAACAAATCCCTCTCCATCTAAACCCTTAACACAAGGGCAGTCCCAGTCTATGTTTGGAAAGTTGAAATCCCCTACCATAACCAATCTTTCGTTTCTCAATTTCCCTCTGACTATTAGGGTGTCTATAATACAATCCCAATAAGGTGATCATCCCTTTCTTAATTTCTCAGTTCCACCCAAATAACTTCCCTGGATGTATTTCCAGGAATATCCTCCCTAAGTACAGCTGTAATGCTATCCCTTATCAAAAATGCCACTCCCCCTCCTCTGTTGCCCCCTTCCCTATCTTACCTATAGCATTTGTATCCTGGAACATTAAATTGCCAGTTCTGTCCATCTCTGAGCCACATTTCTGTAATTGCCATGATATCCCAGTCCCATGTTCCTAACCATGCCCTGAGTTTATCTGCCTTCTCTGTTAGGCCTCTTGCATTGAAATAAATGCAGTTTATCAGCCCAACCTTGTTCCCTGTTTTATTCCTGCCTGCCCTGACTGTTTGCCTTGCTCCTTTTCCCAATTGTATCAGTCACAGATTGATCTCATTCCTCACTAATTTCCCTGGCTCCCATTCCTTTATCCCCCCACCACTTTACTAGTTTAAATCTAGCAAATCTCCCTGCCAGTATATTAGTCCCCTTCCAATTCAGGTGCAATCTGTCCTTCTTGTAAAGGCCACTTCTACCCCAGAAGAGATTCCAATGATCCAAAACTATGAACCCTTCTCCCCTGCACCAGCTCCTCAGCCACATATTCATCTGCTCTATCCGCCTATTCCTACCCTCACTTCCTCATAGCACCAAGAGTAATCCAGATATGACTACCATCGAGGACCTTTTTAAATTCCTGTCTAACTTTCTATATTCTCCCTTCAGAATTTTATCCTTTTCCCTTATGTTGTTCGTTCCAATGACCTCCTACTGATTCCTCTCCCCTCTGCGAATATTCTGCACTGTCTCGGAAATATCCTTGATATTGGCAGCAGGGACGCAACACACCGTTTTGATTTTTGCTGCTGGCCGCAGAAACATCTGTCCGTGCCTCTGACTAGAGAGCCCCCTATCACAATCAATCACTTGGAACCTGATGTACCCCTCGTTACATTAAAGCCAGTCTCGATACCAGAAACTAGGCTGATCATGCTTTATTTTGTCATTTATATTAATGATTTGAGTGTGAACGTAGGAGGTGTAGTTAGTAAGTTTGCAGATGACACCAAAATTGGAGGTGTAGTGGACAGTGTAAATGATTACCACTGAGGCTCCCTCAACAGGATCTTGATCAGATAGGCCAATGGGCCAAGGAGTGGTAGATGGAGTTTGATAAATGCAATGCATTTTGGAAAGGTAAGTCAGGACAGGACTTTTTTTAGATTAGATTACTTACAGTGTGGAAACAGGCCCTTCGGCCCAACAAGTCCACACCAACCACTGTGCCACCATGCTGCCCAAATGGTAAGATCCTGGGGAGTGTTGCTGAACAAAGACCTGGAGTGCAGGTTCATAGCTCCTTGAAAGTGGAGTCGCAGGTAGATAGGATAGTGAGGAAGGCGTTTGGTATGCTTTCTTTTATTGGTCAGAGTATTGAGTACAGGAGTTGGGAGGTCATGTTGCGGCTGTACAGGACATTGGTTAGGCCACCTTTGGAATATTGTGTGCAATTCTGGTCTCCTTCCTATTGGAACAATGTTGTAAAACTTGAAAGGGTTCAGAAAAGATTTACAAGGATGTTGCCAGGGTTGAGGATTAAGCTATAGGGAGAGGCTGGGGCTGTTTTTCTTGGAGCAGCAGAGGCTGAGGGGTGACCTTATAGAGGTTTATAAATTTGAGGGGCATGGATAGGATAAATAGGCAAGGTCTTTTCCCTGGGATGGGGGAGTCTAGAACTAGAGGGCATATGTTTAGGGTGAGAGGAGAAAGATATAAAAGGGATCTAAATGACAACTTGTTCGTGCAGAGGGTGGTGCATGTATGGAATGAGCTGCCAGAGGAAGTGGTGGGGGTTGGTACAATTCGGCGCTACCTCGTGCTCCCACGAGGAGGTTGAACAGTTCATCCACTACACCAACACCTTCCCCTGGATGCTGCCTGACCTGCTGTGCTGTTCCAGCAATAAAGTTTCAACGTTGGTACAATTACAGCATTTAAAAGGCATCTGGATGGGTCTATGATAGGAAGGGTTTAGAAGGGCTAAGTGCTGGTAAATGGGACGAGATTAGGTTAGGATGTCTAGTTGGCATGGACAGGTTGGACTGAATTGTCTGTTTCCATGCTGTACATCTCTATGACTCGATGATTCTATATGGAACTTGCAGAGTTGTCAAAGGTTCGTAGACATGGAGCAGATTTAAGACCAGGGGAAGGGAAAAAAATCCCCATAAGTGGTTAGAAAACAAAAACATTTTAAAATTGAAGCATTGGAAATCGTCAAACACTTGGACAATGGGTGGATGGAATGTGGTGCCAATTAATACATGGCAGCAGTTTTAGAAGAGCACACATTTTGTGTTAGGTCAATGATAGGTTGACCAGGACAGCATTGGAACAGTGAAGCTTAAAGCTAGCAAAGGGAATGGACGAGAGATCCAATAACAGGTGTACTGGGACAGGATCAGTGGTGAGTGATGTCACAGAAGTGGAAATAGCCAGTCTTGGTGATGAAATTCACTTCCAGTGAAACCTTAAAGCCAATGGAGAAGAGGATTTCATTCCAGAAATCTGTTATATTGCAGACTGAGTCACAGTTGAAAAGGCAATATATTTTAACTTTAATTAGAACCAATTATTCAATTGCCATGTTTAGTTGTATGGCAGTTCCAAATCCATAACATGGAGTAAATATTTACCTGTTAAGAGTGAAAAGTAAGGCTGATAGGTTTAGAGAACGATGGCTGAATAAAGATATTGATGTTCTGGTCAAGAATAAAGATGTTTCATATTACATGTAAGTAACTGGGTTCAAATGAATCTCTGGAACAGCATAAACAGTTTGGGATAATTCTTCTGTGGCAGATCAGGAAAACAAAGACAGGATATGAGATTGCCTTGTCAAATAAGGTTAAGGATTATCCTACGAGATTCTACAAGTGGATTAAGAGCCAGAGAGCAACTCTTGAGAAAGTAGAGCTCCTTAAAGATCAGAGAGAGAATCTTTGTGTTGAATCTCAGGCGATGGGAGATATATTAAATGAATAATTCATGTCAGTTTTTAATTGTGGAGAAAGAAAAGGAGACTCGAGAACTTCGGGAAATAAATGTTGATGTTTTGAAAAAGAGTTCACAGTAGAGAAGAGGAAGTGCTGGAGGTCTTAGAAAATGTTAAGGTGGATAAATCTCAGGGCCCTAATCTGGTGTATTCCATGACTTTGTGGGATGATAGGGAGGTACCTGCAGGGCCCTTGCAGAAACATTTGTATAATCTATAAATACAGATAAGCTGTGGAGTGACTGGAGAGTGGCTAATGTGCCTTTGTTTAAGAAGGGATGTAAGGAGAAGCCTGGCAACTAAAGACCTGTGAGTCTGTCTTTGGTGGTTGCTGGCATTGATCCTGAAAGAGAGGATTTATGTGCATTTGGAGAGGCAAGGAAGGAGTAGGGATAGTCAGCATGGGTTTGTGTGAGGGAAATAGTGTCTCTCAAACTTAATTGAGTTTTTTGAGGAAGTAACCAAGAAGATTGAGGGTAAAACAGTAGACATTTGTTTACTTGGACTTTAGTAAAGCCTTTGACAAGATGCTGCATGGTAGACTAAATTAGTAAATTTAGATCACAGAATTTAGAATGAGCTTGCCAATTAGATATAAAATTGGCTTAACGGCAGGGGACAGACTGAAGGTAAAGAGTTATTTTTTGGATTGGAGGCCTGTTGTTCCACAGGGATCTATGCTGGGTCCACTCTTGTTTGTCCTTTCAATGAGAATATAGAAAGCATGGTTAGTAAGTCTGCAGATGGCACCAGATTGGTGGTATAATGAGCATGGAAACAGATCCTTTGGTTCCACAAGTCCATGCCAAAGAGATCTCAATCAATTAAGTCAATGAGCTGAAGAGTGGCAGATGGAGCTTAATTTGGATAATTGCATCTTGGTAAAACAAAGGTACGACTTGTGCAATTGAAATGTTTGCCTTCATTGCTCAGAGCTTCGGGTATTGGAGTACTGTGTCCAGTTCTGGTCATCCTATTATAGGAATGATATTTTGAAGCTGGAGAGCATTCAGAAGAGATTTACCAGGATGTTGCTGAGAGGCTAGAACATTTTTTCACTGGACCATAGGAAGTTGAGAGGTGACCTTATAGAAGTTTATAAGATCATGAGCGATAGAAATAAAGTGAATGACAGGTGTCTTTTCCCTCGGGTGGGGATTTCAAGACTAGAGGGCATATTTTTAAGGTAAAAGGAGAAAGCTTTTAAAAAGACACAAGGGGCATATTTTTTTAAACAGTGGTTCATGCATGGAATGAACTCCGAGAAAGCGGTGGGTGTGGGTACAACTTGTTCTGTTATAACACACATTTCATCAATGCAACTTTGCTGGAATGTGATTGATGAATTGCGGCACTTTTTACAGCACAAAGTTTTAAATGTGATTACAGTGCCAACAGTTTAAGTACTGTTTCTATCACGCAATGTTTCTATAACACGAGGTTACATAAGAATGCAACCACCAACGTTATCAAACAAATGACTGTACAGTTACAATATTTAAAGCCAATCAGATAAGTACTGGAATAAGAAATGTTTGGAGGGATGGGCGCTAAGCACAGGCTAATGAGACTAGTTTAGTTTGGAATTATGCTGTATTGTTCTATTACTAAGTGAAAATGTAGTCAGATGCTAACATTGGTATCAAACAGAGGTTATGGATGGTCTAGCTCTGCTTCAGAACAAGGTATAAAGAGTTTGCAACTGGGGACAAAGATATTGGCTTCAGCTTTTCTGAAATTGCACTGGAAGAAACATTTGCTCTTTCAACCACTGGATTTACCTAGTGTTTTAATTACTTTCCTTGTCATATACATTTCCTGATGTCACAGATTGTTACAAATGGTGAGAACTCTTAAATGGAGGAATCCAAGCCTTTCCTCCCAATTCCTTATAATTGGGATCCCAAAACTTGCAAATTCCTGTTATGAATCTGATTGATTTCACAATTATCTGAATTTTCACTGGGAAAACACAGATTAAAAACTACAACTCCACACTGGACTTCAGAACAGTCATGTGTAATAGCAAAGTAAGTCATTATTTCTTTAGAAATGATCAGTTGCCTTCCTTGCTAAGGGACAATAAATACCCAAAGAGTACTGCTACCCAAAGCCACATCTATTCTTAATAAATGCTGCATATTGTTAAAGGAGGTTCAGAGAACAAATTGAGGAACCAACTTGATAAACAGGTATTGAAGTAGGAGGCATGCAAAGAATTTAATGGCAATTTTAAAAAATATCTAAATGCTGGAAGTCTGAAATAATGCTTACATATAAGTGAACTGGTTGACCCTAAAAAAGTTAAAAACATACGTCAAATTGAGTTGTATGATTGTGCGTCCTGTTAAAATCTCATGATTAAGCAACAGTTTAAAAAGAAAATAAAATGTTTTGTTTACCACAATATTCCCATCACTGTGGTGTTCAATCACTCAACGTTTTATGTTTAATTTACAATAGGCTTGTCAACTAAACCTAACCTCACAGCATGTATTGACCATACTGTAAATAAAATGGAAATTAGTTTTATTGAAAGTGTAGCTCACACTCAAAGATATGCAATATGGTGGTTCGTGGATTTATGTTCAGTATCTGTTTAATTATATCAAGCTTATGAACAGGATGCCCAAGATTTTTAGTTTTCTCTATAGAACACCTTACCTGTGAACTATATCAGAACACAGGTCTCCAATAACGAGTGCACTGACTGGATATGAAAGTCCTATCATGCAGCTTATTATTTAACAAGTTCATTGTCATGAAGCTTACTTCTATGAATCCCTTCTACAAACTTTTATCTTCCAACCTATAAAGTCCCAGACTGTTTGTTTTTCAACTTATGTAGTTAAGCATTTAAAATGGTTTTCAATCACTGTTTTCTTTTGGATTTCTAGGCTGAGAGATTAGATTAGATTAGATTATTGACAGTGTGGAAACAGGCCCTTCGGCCCAATAAGCCCACACCGACCCGCCGAAGCGCAACCCACCCATACCCCTACATTTACCTTTAACCTAACACTACGGGCACTTTAGCATGGCCAATTCACCTGACCCGCACATCTTTGTGACTGTGGGAGGAAACCGGAGCACCCGGAGGAAACCCACGCAGACACGGGGAGAATGTGCAAACTCCACACAGTCAGTCGCCTGAGTCGGGAATTGAACCCGGGTCTCTGGCGCTGTGAGACAGCAGTGCTAACCACTGTGCCACCGTGCCGCCCACCCTCATTGCTCATTGGTTGGTAGAAATGTTTCCTTTTTAAATCAATCATCCAGCTATAGAAAATTTTAAAATGCAGCAAACATCATCAGAAGAAATGCCTACTTCACAGGTGTTGAAGAGTGCAGTAGTGACGTTGGAGAAGATTATGTTAGTGAGTCGAGAGTAAAATGGTGGAGATGTTGTTGATGATCTTGGCAATCACAGCACTATGATTGCAATAAAGACAGTTAAATCAATGGGATGGACCACTGAAATAGCAGTGTAGGCAGTCCGGGCAGGCAGTAGGGACAGTCTATAACAACATAGCAGTTTGGACCGGCAGGATAGAAGCCATTTTTTGGCATTACATACCTCTGGGCATCAAGTTCTGAGCGAGTGGCAACCATGCAGTGACAATGAAGGAGATCATTTTGACCACTAAAATCCCAGACTTGATGTCATATTTATCATCAATTGGCTGATAACCTCAACTGAGGCAAAACTTTAAGGCGCTGGGTCTGTCATGGGATAAAACAAAAAAAAAGCCCCCTGTTTCTCACCCTTTCGCCAATGAGAAGTGTGTGGATCAATAAACTGCCGCCATAAACAGTCCAAGATACACACACTTCAGTACTTAGCAGGATTGCAAAGGAGTAACAAATGCTTAGTTTGACTCTCTGACTTCAAGGAGAGTCATGTGTAAGTATCCTTCATGTCCTAAAGAGCAGCTTTAAGATGCTCGAATATAGGTTATAGCAAACTCTGACAAACAACAGTGCGATCACAACCAGATAGGAAGAACATAAATTGAAGTAGAAGACTGTAAGGGTGACTACACAATCATGGCTGATCTTCTGCCCTCTCAATATATTTTGATTCTTCGAGGTCAAAAACCTATTACTCACCTTAAATGTATTCACTGATGCAGCATCCACAGCCTCTGGGATACAGAACGCCAAAGCTTAGCTCTTAAGAACCAAAGGAAATTGGAGCAGGATTGAGCAGTAGGCTCCTCAAACCTGTTTCTTCTTTCAATGGCTGATCCGAGTTTGGTTTCAACATTGCCTTCCTCACTCGGTAAGGCTCCTCTTCAGGTCATGAATGTCTATCTCAGCTTTGAACATGTGCAATGATTACTAGCTCTCTTTGGTGGAGAATTTCAAAGTAACATGAGTTTCAGAGAAGAAATTCCTTTTCATCTCCGTCTTAAATGAGACAATCCTTATTCTGAAGTCATGTCCCTTAGTTCAAAGTTACTTCACAAGGGGAATGCATTCTCTTATTAGTTACATCGAGCCCCATCAGAATTTTATATTTTTCAATAAGATCCCCTCCTGTTTTTCTAGATTCTAATCAACATTGGCCTAATCTGCTTAACCTTCCCTCACGACGACCCCTTCATCCCAAGAATTAATTATCAAGTGTTCTTTGAACTGCTTTCAATGACAGCTGTGGAGATCAGAATTGTATGTACCCTAGGTGTGATCTCATGAACATTCTTCAGAGCTGTAGAAAGACTATTTTTATACTTCATGCTCTCCTGATATAGGATTTTTTTTTGCCTTCCTAATTATTTGCTGCACCTGTGAACTAACTTTTTGTGTTTCATGTGCAAAGATTGCCAAATGCCGCTGTATAGCAGCATTCTGTAACCTTTCTCCATTAGATAACTTAATCTACCCTCATTTGTACTCCAATTTAGATAAATGCGAGGTGCTGCATTTTGGAAAAGTAAATTTTAGAAGGACTTATACACTTAATGGTAAGGTACGAGGGAGTGTTGCTGAATAAAGAGACCTTGGAGTGCAGGTTCATAGCTCCTTGAAAGTGGAGTCACAGGTAGATAGGATAGTGAAGAAGGTGTTTGGTATGCTTTCCTTTATTGGTCAGAGTATTAAGCACAGGAGTTGGGAGGTCATGTTGCAGCTGTACAGGACATTGGTTAGGCCACTATTGGAATATTGCATGCAATTCTGGTCTCCTGTCTCTTGGAAAGATGTTGTGAAACTTGAAAGGGTTCAGAAAAGATTCACAGGGATGTTGCCAGGGTTGGAGGATTTGAGCTATATGCAGAGGCTGAACAGGCTGGGGCTGTTTTCCCTGGAGCGTTGGAGGCTGAGGGGTGACCTTATAGAGGTTTACAAAATTGTGAGGGGCATGGATAGGATAAATAGGCAAAGTCTTTTCCCTGGGGTCGGGGGAGTCCAGAACTAGAGGGCAGAGGTTTAGGATGAGGGGGGAAAGATATAAAAGAGACCTACGGGGCAACCTTTTCACACACAGGGTGGTATGGGTATGGAATGAGCTGCCAGAGGAAGTGGTAGAGGTTGGTACAATTGCAACATTTAAGAGGCATTAGGATGGGTATATGAATAGGAAGGGTTTGGAGGGATATGGGCCGGGTGCTGGCAGGTGGGACGAGATTGGGTTGGGATATCTTGTCGGCGTGGACGGGTTGGACCGAAGGGTCTGTTTCCATGCTCTACATCTCTATGACTCTAGTCAATTTTTTGTCCACTCAATTAATCTAACTAATCCCTTTGTAGGCTTTTGGTCCCCTCCTCACACTTTGCTCTCCCACTTGGCATCATTATCAGCAAGTTTATTTTGTCCCTTCATCCAAGTCAATGATCTGGACTTTATTAGCCAAACTGGTCCACTTGTCAGGACTCTTTCTTTCCTGATAGTTCTCTCGTCCTTTATCAAGACAAACATATTACCTCAATATCATGAGCTGTGTGGTAATCTTTTATGTGGTACTTTATCAAATAGCTTTTGGACAAAGGAGCAGAAAGAATTTTAATAGCCATTTACAGACATAAAAACTGGCATGGTATTTTTAAATACTGTACAGTCAACAGGATTAATGAAATGAATATGAATATAAAGTGCTCAATTACAATTATTTTTGTAAACCAGATTTTGTAATCTAATTATATAGTTGAAATTCTAAAACATTTCAAAATTCTTTCTATTCTAAAATAGAAGTAAAGGCAATCTCTTCCTGATTTAGATTTTCTCCAGTTTACAATATTAATATGTAATTTTATTTAAGCTAAAAAGACTGTCAATTTTAACCAACAATCTCTTCTGCAAATAAATAATCATGCTACAAACAATAGATTAAAAAAAGACATTAAAAACTTTTCATGCTGTGTAAATGTTTTTTTAAAACCCATCAAAAAGAAAAGCAGCAACATTAATAACCACAAAACAAAAAACAAATTCTGTAGTGGTTTTAGGTTTTTTTTTGTTTAACAGTAATAAACAGAAATATTATTAATAATGCTGTTCTGTGCGACATGGCCGAATTGAACCAACTAGAACAATCTGCGAAAAAAAATACTTCCCAAATGATTTTCAATTGATATGAATTTTCCTTTAGTGTTTAGGAATCTTTTGTATGAGAAATTTTCTTCCACAGTAATGTCTTAAGATTGTTTAATATCAAGGAATGTTCCATTTCCATTTGACCTGCTACTCCTCGGAGAGCTATACAAGAGTAAAGCTGTTTTTCCAGTTCTTCTCTCACATCAGGAGGAGCACCATTTAAAAGATAGTCTTTCAGCAATGTGCAAACTTTGGTCAAGTTTGGCTGATCCAATTCCGTGGAGCACTGCTTTTTGCTTTGATGGCAAGTTGTTCTACAGTCTGTGCCATAGACACAATCCACATCAGTCTCACAGTGGCGGCCTCCAATTAATTGTTTGAAACTAACTTCCGGTACAACTTTTCTCATGTCTATCATTTTTAAATCATGTTTAACATTGTAACCAATGTTATTTGCACTCACGTCACACATAAGGAAGTTACCAAATGTTCCATGAAAGACATCCTCAACAAATTCTAACAGGCCTATCGAGATCTTAGCTTTTCTGGGCCAGGAGGGAGTAAACCACTGGTCCATACTACGCCTCAGCCCAGAAGGAATGAAAAACTCCAAAACCCAAGGAATAGTGAGTCCATACAGGTAACTATAGTGGACCTTTTCTGTTACATAAAGATCTCCACAGAATCCTAGAAGTTTTGGTGTATGTTCCTTGTCCTGGAGGATTACTGTGATCAGAAACTCATTAAGTTGCAGTAATGCCCATGTAGACTTTGCTTCTGCGAGAGAGACATGACCATCTTTATTTCCATCTGCTACAGTCACAACCAACTTGAGCAGCTTTTGAAGGTTTGTCTGATCACCAAGCTTTGCCTGAGGAAAAGATAATTATATTGTATGTTCTCAAAGTAATGTTTGTACCAATTTGAAAATGTCAACAAAGACCTACCTTTAAAAGGCTGTACACCATTTCTCGAAATTCCTCCATTGAAGTTCCTTTTGTTGGTTTATCAAATAACACCATCTCCTTTCTTGGCTCCATGTTAGAATCCAAATCGAAGTGGAATGGTTCTTCAAGTCTGCATTTTAAGATGACTTGTGATTCATCCCACATTCCCCTGTAAACCTTGAAAATAGTAAGAGATTTGGAGCTAATTATGGGGATCCAATTATAAGGTGAACAGATGAATGATTGTGGCCACAAGTGAATCCACAAGATGATATGCTGCCTCCTGGGTACTATGGTATTGGACGTCTTGGAGTGACCACATGACATTTCAGTGGGAGACTGAACAGTCATGACCTTGGTACATATTGGTAACAACAACATTGGTAAGGAAAGGAAGGAGATCCTGAAAGCACAACATAGGGAGTTAGGAAACAAATTTAAAAGTAGGACCTCAAAAATAGTGATCTCAGATGTGCTATCAATGCCATGTGTTACAGTAATAAAAACAGGATAGATCAAATGAATATGGGCAAGGGAGAGGGTTTCAGATTCTGGGGAAAGGGGAGCCAGTACAAACTGGACAGGTTGCACCTGGACAGAATCAGAACTGATGTCCTATGGAGACTATTTGTTAATGCAGTTGGGGAGGATTTAAATTAAATGGCAGGGGGCATGGGAACCTAAAGAGGGAAGACAATTGAGAGGGAAACAAGGACAAAATGAACAGCTAGAATTGGAACTAAGAAAATTGATTGGGTAGCAAATTCATGCGACAATGCTCAGTAATGCGAACAGGGCTAAAAATGTTAAAACGAGAAGGTTTAAGGCACTGGGTCTTAATTTGCAGAAAATTTGAAATAATGTGGATGAATTAGTCGTGAAAATAGATACAAATGGATGCAAGGTAGTGGGATTACTGAGACATGGCTGCAGGATGACTGAGAATGAAAGCTGAAAATCCAGGGATATTCAGTTTTTAGGAAGGATACACAAAGAGGAAAAGGAAGTGGAGTAGCTTTGCTGGTTAGAGAGCTCATCAATGTAATTGTGAGGACGGATATTAGCTCCAGTGAGGTGGAATCTATATGAGCAGAGCTTTGAGGCACCAAGGACCAGAAAATGATAGCGGATGTTGTATAAAGATGCCCAAACTGTAGTGGTGATGTTGGCATTAAACACAAAATTAGAGTCACAAGCAATAAAGGCACAGATGCAATTATGGGCAACTTTAATCTGAATATAGATTGGTCAAATCAAATCCAAATTGTGTGCAAGATGGCTTTCTGATTAATCTATTGAGAAACCAACTAGAGGCCAGGCCATCCTAGACTGGGGTATTATATAAAGAGTAAGGAATAATTGGCAATCTAACCATGGGAGGCTTCTTGGGGAACTGTTAGTACTCTATGACAGAATTATAAAAAAAAGTGACATAGTTGATTCTGAGACAAAGGTCCTGAATCTAAATAAAGGAAACTATGATAGTATGAGATGTGAACTGGCAATGATAAACTGGGGAAGGTTACTTGAGGGGGTGACAGTGGATCAGCAAAGGCAAACATTTAAAGATTGCATGGAGGAACAGCAACAATCATTCATTCCTGTCTGGCACAGAGGTAAAATGGAGAAGGTGGCCCAATTATGGCTAAGAATGGAAATTAGGGATGGTATTAGATCAAGGATGGGGCATACAAATTAGCCAGAAAACAGCAGCAAACTCAAGGATTCGGAGCAGGTTAGATTCTAGCAAAGGAGGACAAAGAGATTATTTAAGGAAGGAAAAAGAGAGAACAAGAGTGAGCTTGCAGAGAATATACAAACTGATTGTGAAAGTGTCTATGGGTGTGTGAAGAGAAGACTGATGAAGATAAACACAGGTCCTTACAATCAGAAATAGGTGAAGTTATAATGGGTAACAAAGATAGCATTTTAATTAAATACATATTTTGGTTCTGTCTACACAAAGGAGCACACAAATGATGTCTCACATGGATTAGTGAGAGGGGAAATGAAGGAAATCAGTAGGGAAATAGTAGAGGAAATTGATAGGATTAAAGGCTGACAAATTTCCAGGGCCCGATAATCCATGTCCCAAAGTACTTAAGGAAGTGGCCCTAGAAATAGTGGATGTATTGGAGGTCATCGTTCAAAATTCAAAAGATTTTGGAACAGTTCCTATGAAAATGGAGGGTAGCGAACATACCCCCACTATTTCAAAAAGAAGGTAGAGAGAGAAAACAAGGAATTACATTTGTGGCCGGATCAGTCATCCAAAATAATGAACTCATGATGGACAATAATAAACTTACCATGGAGTTACAAAAGATGGACAATGATTAAAGCATGCTGGGAAACAGAACCCAGCCTTGACCAAAGTGACTGTGTCAATCCAAATGCTGCAGAATCCAGACAAGCTGCAGCTTCCCACAGTCGGTTTGCCAACAAACCGCACAGCTGCAGACCCTGCAACACACACCTGAAGTTGGACATGAATGGGACAATGGAAAGTTGCCCTTGGGACATGTGGGAGCAGAGACAGTCTTTCACTTGTCACGAAGGTGCCTAGCACCCTTATTTAGAAGAGGCTATGTGCACCCAGAACCTACCATAATGGACACCTAGGGGCCACCCTGCCATCAATGTGCCAACACCTGGTTGGGTCTGATTGATCAGGGCAATCAAACCATTAGCAGATCCTCAAAGGGCGCGAAGACTTGGAAACTTGGAAGGATAAGAATTGTTGCAAAACCCAGCTCGGAGCAGTAACTCTATAATAACAGAGAGAAGACATGTCCAAGACCATTGGAAGAAGACGACATCACTATGTGGAGCTCAGCTAAGTTCTGGTGAAGTGGTATATGAGCATACAAAGTTAAGTTAAAGGATAAAATAGTTTGTAGTGTTTCTTGTTAGTTTATAGTATACTTTATTGTTCTAATTAATTTTGTTCATTAAACAAATATTATTGTTTATAAGAGTCGACTCACAGTTCTTTTGCTGATTATAAGAACTTAAACACACTGTGTGGCAGGTACAACACACTGATAGTAGGGAAAAGTCTGGAGTCCTTCATAAAAGGTTTAATAGCAGACAATTTGGAAAACAGTGACAGAACCAGCAGATTTACAAAAGGGAAATCATGCTTGACAGATCTATTGGAATTTTGAGAGGTTGTAACTAGTAGAGTTAATCACTGGGAACCAGTGGTTGAGGTATACATGGACCTTCAGAAATCATTTGTTAAGGTCCCCACATAAATGAACATGTAAAGTTAAAGCACGTGGGATCGGGGGAAATGTACTGGCATGAACAGAACTGGCCAACAGACAGGAAAGAGAGTAGAAATAAAACAAGTTAGGTTGTGAGTGGCAGCCAATGATCAGTGGGGTAGTGCAGGGATCAGTGCTGGGACCCCAGCTAGTCACAATATTTATTCATGATTTAGATGAGTGAACTAAATTTTATACTTCCAAGGTTGCAGGCTACACAAAGCTAGGTGGGAGGGTGAACTGTGGAGGACGCAGACATGCTTCAGTATGATTTGGACAAGTTGAGCGATGAAGAAAATGCATGGCAAATCAGGCATACCGTCAATAAATGTGAGGTTATCCAATTTGGTAGCAAAACCAAGAAGGTGGATTATTATCTGAATGGCGATAGTTTGGGAAAGGGGGAGATGTAAAAAGACTGATGTCCTTGTACATCAGTCGCTGAAAGTAAGCATGCAGATGCAGCAGGTGGTGAAGACAACAAATGGTATGTTGGCCTTCTTAACAAGAGCATTTGGGTACAGAAGCATGGATGCTTTGCTGAAATTGAACGGGCCTTGGTTAGACCAGACCTGCAGTATTGTGTGCAGTTTCGGTCTTCCACGAATGGATTTTCTGGCTGTGATGGGAATGCAAGAAAGATTTACCAGACTGATTCCTGGGATAGCAAGACTGACATATGAAGAGAGACTGGATCAGTTAGGGCTATATCCACGAGAGG
Organism: Chiloscyllium plagiosum; assembly: GCF_004010195.1. Taxonomy (NCBI): domain Eukaryota; kingdom Metazoa; phylum Chordata; class Chondrichthyes; order Orectolobiformes; family Hemiscylliidae; genus Chiloscyllium; species Chiloscyllium plagiosum. The sequence continues at coordinate 18,391,136 of NC_057720.1, forward strand.
TTAGAAGAATGAGAGGAGATCTCAGAAATCCTAATAGGATTAGATTAGATTACATTACATTACATTATATTACAGTGTGGAAACAGGCCCTTCGGCCCAACAAGTCCACACCGACTCGCCGAAGCGTAACCCACCCATACCCCTACATTTACCCCTTACCTAACACTACGGGCAATTTAACATGGCCAATTCACCTGACCTGCACATCTTTTGGACTGTGGGAGGAAACCGGAGCATCCGGAGGAAACCCACACAGACACGGGGAGAATGTGCAAACTCCACACAGTCAGTCGCCTGAGGCGGGAATTGAACCCGGGTCTCTGGCGCTGTGAGGCAGCAGTGCTAACCACTGTGCCACCGTGCCGCAGGAGAGATGTTCCTAATGATTGAGTAGTCCAGAACCAGGGATCATAGTCCAAGGATACAGGGTAGGCGATTTACAACGGAGATGAGGAAAAATGTCTTCACCCAGGGATTGGTGAGCCTGTAGAATTCTCTACCACAAAAAGTGGTTGAGACCAAAACATTGTATATCTTCAAGCAGTTAGATTTATTTTTAGGGCTTTGGGGTGCAAGTGGGAATGGGGACTGAGTTGAGTGATCAACCACAATCATACCGAATGATGGAGCAGGCTGGAAGGGTCAAATGGCCCATTCTTGTTCCTATTCTCTATATTAATGAAATAGAAAAGTCAAAGTTGCTAAACAAAACATCAAAATTAAAGTTTCGAAAGTATTTTGGCATAAATAAGGATTTTTAAGAATGTTGGAAAACCATTTAGAACTTATTTTACAACCAAAATTACAACTGGCTTATATATAGAATATTTAAGTCGTGAACAGATTAGAAAATTTTGATTATATCATACAATAGTTTTTGATTTCTACTTTTTAAATATTTTGCAAATAATCGCACATCCCACCGCTGCCAGCGATCTAAATATTCTGACAGCCCATCACTTTGCATTTGGGCGGCACGGTGGCTAAGTGGTTAGCATTGCTGCCTCACAGCACCAGGGTCCCAGGTTCGATTCCAGCCTCGGGTGACTGTCTGTGCACATTCTCCCCGTGTCTGCATGGGTTTCCTCCGGGTGCTCCGGTTTCCTCCCACAGTCCAAAGATGTGTAGGTCAGGTGAATTGGCCATGCTCAATTGCCCATAGTGTTAGGTGCATTAGTCAGAGGGAAATGTATCTGGGTGGGTTACTCTTCGGAGAGTCGGTGTGGGCTTGTTGGGCCGAAGGGCCTGTTTCCACACTGTAGGGGATGTAATCTAAAATCTAGTCAAGATCTAATCATGACATTACTGAAATTAATTTTCACTAATTTTTAGATGTCCTTTTGCAAAAGCTCTTCCTCCCAGATAAAAGGAACAAGGGAACTTGCTTTTCTACTTGTGCTAATATGTTGTCAATTACTTAAAAATGTGCAGGAACAACTGAATACGATAGACTTAATTGGATCATAGCTCATTGACTTACTCAACACAATCAATATGTTGTTGATAAAAACTAACATATGAGCAAGAAACAAGAAGAAGCCACTGTCTTCTTCAAGCCTGCTCTACCTTTCAACAAGATCAGAGTGAACCGGATTTCAACTTCAACTTTACATTCCTGCATATCTTTCATCTGTTTGGTAATCAAGGAACTATCTATCTCTGCATTAAAAATATTTAAAGTTTCTGCTTCCATTGCCTTTTAAGGAAGGGCATTCTAAAGGCTCAGAGCCCTCAGAAAACTGTTGCCTCATCTGTTTTAAATGAGTGCCCTTGACCATCATCTTACGGGTGGTTCTGCTATAACGCGACAGTTGTGTTCCTCTGCAATCTCACGCTGAATAATATCGCACTATGAAAACCCACGCTAGAAAATCGCTGTACCCGTTCAGTAGAAAGTTCACATTATAGCAGAATACTTGTACCTTCAAACATACACAATGTGTAAATTAACTGTCACTGATCTGAACTATTTTCCATTTCTACCATAAATTTTTTGTCATTATGACTAGAGATTGGCATCATCCTTTATTTGGCGCTCCTAACATGTTCTTTAAAAGAAACTCTTACAAGAAAGCACATGCTAAGGGTGGATGAAGATAAAAATCACAACACCAGGTTATAGTCCAACAGGTTTATTTGGAGGTACAAGCTTTCGGAGAGCTTTTCCTTCATCAGGTAGCTAATGGGGCAGTGTCATAGGACACAGAATTTATAACAAAAGATCATAGAGTCATATAACTGATGCAGTATATTGAACAAATCTATGTTGCTGTTAAGTCTTTCATCTTTTAAACTGGGTTGCAGGTTTGATTCATTTGTGTCAAGAGTCAAAAAGTGTGTTGCTGGAAAAGCACAGCCAGTCAGGCAGCAACTGAGGAGCAGGAGAGTTGACGTTTCGAGCATAAGCTCTTCATCATGACCTTCCTGAGGAATAGTTTATACTCTAAATGTTAACTCTTCTGCTCCTCAGATGCTGCCTGACTGGTTGTGCTTTTCCAGCAACACACATTTTGACTCTGATCTCCAGCACCTACAGTCCTCACTTTCTCCCATTCCATTAATTTATACCTAATTCCCAGAACTTCTTTCAACTCACATTCCTGAGATAACTTAAGGTTTTACTAAAAAAAGGTGACGTCTCAGCTCAGACACTGCATTAAAGGGGAGGTTAGAGTCTGTCTCCATCCTAGTCATGAGTCAGACTAGTTCTATTTCCAAAGTAGGAGTTTATAAAGTATCACACGGATTGCCTACAGATTGTGTGCTTTTTGAACAAAATAGAATGTATCTACAGCTACAAGTCGAGATAGGGGGAGAAGAAGAGAGTGGGGGGTGTATGTGTGTATGGGGGGGTGGGTTTGTATGACAGCGCCAGAGAGAAAGACAACATGAGAGAGTGAGAGACACAGCGCGTGAGAGAGATAGCGCGTGAGTGTGTGTATATGAGAGATGGTCTGCATGAGCATGTAAGAGCGTGTGAAAGAGTCTATCGTGTATTGGGGGTCACCTGTGGTGCGACATGAACCCAAGGTCCCAGTTGAGGCCATCCCCATGGGTACCCGAACTTGACTATCAGCCTCTGCTCATCCACTCTGTGTTATTGCATACCCAAAAATCCACCTTAGAGGACAGTCACCTGAAGATCCGAGGCCAAATGTCCCGGACCACTGAAGAGTTCCCCGACTGGGAGGGAACATCCCTGTTTGGTGACTGTTGCGTGGTGTCCATCCATCTGTTGTTGTAGTGTCTGCTTTGTCTGAGCTGGAATGTCACTTTTTTAAAAGAATAAAACCTTAAGTTACCTCAGGAATGTGACTTGAAAGAAGTTCTGGGACTTGCATTTTAAGGAATCAAAACTTGCAACCCATTCTAAAAGATGAAAGACTTAACAGCAATCTAGGTTTGTTCAATATATTGCATCAGTTGTATGACACTATAACCTTTTGCTAGATTAGATTAGATTCCCTACAGTGTGGAAACAGGCCCTTTGGCCCAACTACTTCACACCAATCCTCCAAAAAGTAACCCACCCAGACCCATTCCCCTACTCCCTACTAATGCACCTATCACTATGGGCAATTTAGCATTGGACTGTGGGAGGTAACCGGAGCATCCAGAGGAAACCCATGCAGACACTGGGAGAATGCACCAACTCCATGCAGACAGTTGCCAGAGGCTGGAATCAAACCCAGGCCCCAGCGCTGTGAGGTAGCAGTGCTAACCACTGAGCCACCGTGCCTATAAATTCTGTGTTCAATGATTCAGCTCCACTAACTACCTGACAAAGGAGCAGCACTCCGGAAGCTTGTTCTTCCAAATAAACCTACTGGACTATAACCTGGTGTTGTGTGATTTTTAACTTTGTCCATTCCAGTCGAACACCAGCACCTCCACAGCACAGAGTCATGTGCCTGGCCTTTAACCTCTTAAGTTAAAAAAAACTTATTGATTGCCTCGAAACTAACTGGTTTATCACTTACCTCTTACATGTTGCTTCTCATTCACCAGCTTTCTGAAACCCCTCGCTCTATCCCATGTAATGTTTCTCACACTCTGTCCCTTTTGCTGCTTCGCTCTCCTGTCCTCCTCACTCCATTGTGCTTGCCTCTATCTTTAGCTCTTCACTCCCTTCCCACTCCTTTGCTCCCTCCTACTCTTATTTTCTGCCTGTACATAGGCTCCTCAGAGAGTCAAGTGGATTTAAAATGCAGAAGGCATGGTGGCTCATGGCTTATCACTGCTGCCTCAAAATCCAGAGATACTGGTTCGGCTCCACCCTCAGGCGACAGTCTGTGTGGAATTTGCACATACATCCTCTGTCTGCGTGGGTTTCCTCCAGGTGCTCCAGTTTCCTCTCTCAGTCCAAAGATGTGCAGGTCAGGTGGGTTGGCCATGCTAAATTGTCTGTAGTGTTCAGGGATGTGTAGGTTAGGTGGATTGGACATGGGAAATGAAGGATTACAGGGATAGGGTAGGGAGGTGGTTCTAGGTGGGATGCTCTTTGTAGGGTTGGTATGGATGCGATGAGCTGCCCCCACACCGTGGGGATTCGATGAAGTAAAAGTCGTATGCAAAGGTGGATGAAGATTTGGTGACATTCCAGACAAAGAATTGATGCTCGAAATACAGGCTCTCCTGCTCCTCGGATGCTGCCTGACCTGCTGTGCTTTTCCAGCACCACACTTTTTGACTGTGATCTCTTGCATTTGCAGTCCTCACTTTCTCCTAGCATGCAAATGTGTCCATGATGCAAAAACAGGTATGCACTAAGCACTAAATCAATAAAAAAAAGATATCCATTCCTAACAGGCATTTTCTCACCAAGTAGAAGTGTTGAAAATTTAAGTTAGAAACAAAATAAAATCACAATTTGGTCAATACTTTAAAATCAGCGAGGGGAGAAAATCAAACAACAAAGCTGTCTGTAAGTTTACTACTGCACTCCTCGACGCAAAGTCCACAATCTCAACCATTTATTCAGACACAAACAAATGTAGACGTCCTGAGGTCACTTCCAAAATCCTCTGGAGGAGATCAATATACTGAAAACCATTCTCTTGGACAAACAGTAACCCAACTACATAGAAGAAAACATGGTTTCAAAATTACCACATTTTGAAAAATCTTTCTTCCATGTAATATTGGCACTTTTGATCAGTGTTCTCCCTGATCTATGAATAGCCAATAATTTCAAATTCCAGGATCTAAATCATGGTTCTGTTCAGGTTGATACATGGAGCGACAAGGCCAGCAGATGGTGTTGTGGCATACCTCTAGCCCTGAATTCTCAATACAGGGCAATCTCCATTGTCTGATCGACTCGGGCGGGCAATATTTTGTTTAGACAATCGAATGCTTGGATAACACAGTTTACCCAAGCATTGGGATCTTGAGATCTTGTTAAGATAATCAAGGTTTTACTGTATAGCCTGAGAAGTCAACAGCTGTCTTGAGTGGAGGATATGGAGGTGCCAGTGTTGGACTGGGGTGGACAAAGTTAAAAATCTCTCAACACCAGGTTATAGCTCAATAGTCCTGTTGGACTATAACCTGATGTTGTGTGATTTTTAACTCTGAGCGGAGGAGTAGTTTCTCTAACACAGGTACACATTCTTCAACAACCTGCTCTTCAGTAATTAAGACCAAATACAACATAATAGACAAAAAAAATGACTGCAATGTTTAGGTAATAATTGATCATATTTCTGATCTGCTGGAATTGCTCACACCTCTAAATAGAGAGTAAAACAACATTCAAATTTAAATTTGTTTGCATTTAAAGCAGAGCTAAGAGCTAAAATGGCCATGTTTAGTGACAGAGTAACAAAGATGTGAATTTTTGATGACATCCAAAGTCCATATCTTAGAGTTTAAGTTTGTATGATACTGTACAGTTTGCTGAATCTGACAGTAAATCATGAATTAAAAGTTCAGATTTCACAGGAAAAATCATGTAAAATCATGTGATTTGAAACATTACAGCAAAAGCAATGACTTTTTTTGCTTTAATGTTTTTGTTGTACATGTAAACTTGTCATTGTGTATAATAATAAAGTAAAAGACAGATTAAATGTAAAAAAAAATGTTCTACAGTCCAGTTCTTGACAACCAGTTAAACAACCATCTTCCATAATGCTAAAACATGTCAATCAGTGATGCAGTCAACTAACATGACCTTATTGCTCCAAAACGTAGTATTTGCAATACATTCCTTAAAACATTTTAAAAATTAGCAGTGTGCAATCTTTAACAATTAAAATGACAGATTTCTTGCCATGCTCTTACCTGATTGTTAGGTTTATTAGAGAGGCACTTGCCAAAATAAAGAGTGCCCTTATCACACAAGCTGCCACATGCTGATCCATCAATAATTCCCTTCTTGTATTTATCACACTAGAAGAGAAATAGCACAAGACTGTAAGATCCTTTCAGAAGTGTATTCACAAAAAAGGAGATTCTCAATTTTACACACACTAGATAAAGGATGGCAAGACCAGCCTTAATTTCCCTTTGCTGGGCTATTTTAGAGTCAACCACCTTAATGTATACTGGGTGTAACACATAAGACTGTAAGAAATAGGAACAGGAATGGGACATTTGCCTTTCAAGCCTGCCATTAAATAGAATCATGGTTAGCCAGACCAGACTGCAGATTTCTTTCCCTAAGGCACATTTGTGAATCAGATGGGTTTGCAGATCTCAAGGAAAAATCATTTTCTCCGGCAAACCATTCTGTGTATAATCACACTATTATTAATATCGTCTTTTTACCATGCTTTAGGAAACATTATGTTTCTTCCATTGTTTCTGATTATTCAAAAATTGTATTACTGCTGTCCCCTTAGCTACCATCTCCCTCCATAACAAATATTAACACCAGGTCTGCTAAAATTTCAACAATCTGTAATTGACATTTTCTCTGATAATCTTTACCACATCAAATAACTATACTTTAAAAAGTACTCAGTTGGTTACAATGAACTTTGCAATACTATAATCATAAAATTTTAAGGTGCACCTTTTATGCAATCTTGATTTTTTAATAATTAACTTTACATGGCTGAGGATCAGCTGATCTTTTACAATTTCTCCTTTATGGTCCTTCTATATTCCTTCGTTCTCCGTTGCACTTCCTACCTGACACCTGTCATAGAACACAGAACATTACAGTGCAGTACAGGCCTTTTGGCCGTCAATGTTGCGCCGACCTGTGGAACCAATCTGAAGCTCATCTAACCTACACTATTCCATTCTCATCCATGTGCCTAGCCAATGACCAATTAAATGCCCTTAAAGTTGGCGAGTCTACTACAGTTGCAGGCAGTGCGTTCCATGCCCCTACTACTGAGTAAACTAACTACCTCTGACATCCATCCTATATCTATCACCCCCCAATTTAAGGCTATGTCCCCTTGTGCTAGCCATCACCATCTGGGAGAAAAGGCTCTCACTGTTCAACATAAGATAATCAGAGAGTTAGATATGTCTCAATTAAGTCGCCTCTCAACCTTCTTCTCTCTAACAAAAACACCCCCAGGTCCCTCTGCCTTTCTTTACAAGACCTTCCCTCCATACCAGGCAACATCCGAGTAAATTTCCTCTGAACCCTTTCCAAAGCTTCCACATCCTTCCTATAATGCGGTGACCAGAACTGTATGCAATACTCCAAATGTGGCTGCACCAGAGTTTTGTACAGCTGCAGCATGACCTCATTGTTCCGAAGCTCAATCCTCTACCAACAAAAACTAAGACATATATGCCTTCTTAATAACCCCATCAACCCGGGTGGCAACTTTTAAGGATCTATGTAGCTGGACACAAAGATCTCTCTGCTTATCTACACTACCGAGATGGTCAGGGAGCATCCAAGGAGTAGGAAAATCGACACTTCTGGCAAAAGCCCTTCATCAGCCCTGATGAAAGGCTTCTACCAGGAACGTCAATTTTCCTGCTCCTTGGATGCTGCCTGACCTGCTGTGCTTTTCCAATACCACTCAATCTAGACACTGACCTCCAGCATCTACAGTCCTCACTTGCGCCTACACCACAAAGAATCTTACTCTGCATTCCTGTTACTTCTTCCAAAGTGAATCACCTCACACTCTTCAGAATTAAATTCTATTTGCTACCTCTCAGCCCAGCTCTGCAGCTTATCTAAGTCTTCTGTAACCTACAACATCCTTATTCACTATCCACAACTCCAAGAACTCAATAAGGTTTGAGAAGCATGACCTACTTTTCACAAAACAGTGTTGACTATCCCTAATCAACTTTTTCTTTTCTAGATGATTATAAATCCTCTCTTATAAACTTTTCCAACACTTCACCCACAACTGAAGCAAGGCTCACTGGTCCATAATTACCAGGGTTGTCTCTACTTCTCTTCTTGAACAAAGAAACATTTGCTATACTCCAGTATTCTGGTACTATTCCTGTCGACATGAAGATGACAAAGATCAAAGCCAAGGCTCAGCAATCTCCTCCCTGGCTTCCCAGATGCACACTTGTTCTTTTTTCCCTTAATTTCTATCTTCTGCGTCATTCAAGGAGCTCCAGATTTGGCATGTTTTGAGAAGATTTGTAGCTCAGGTTGAGGTTCTGGCTCTAGAAACAACTCTAGATTTGTTTTTTTTCCTGCCTTTCCCATATGAGGGAACACACTTCTATTGTATTCAAACCCATTTTCTCTTTAAAAGGTAACCCATTCCCACCAACCTGTCATTCCAGCCAAGTTATTTTTGCCTCATCGAAGGTCCACTCTTGACCAGTTGATTTTTCTTACTCTGATTGACCATTGTCCCAAACCTTTAGATATAATGACCACTGTCTCCTAAATATTTTCCAATGATACTTGATCTACTTGGTCCAACTCATTTCCAAAATCCAGGTCCAACTGTGTATCTTTCCTTGTTGAACTAGACACATACAGCTGTCAGAAATTCTTCTGAACACAATCTTGCTGTCCCTGCCCCTTACACTATCAATATTCCAGTGAACACTGAAAAAAATTAAAGCCAATTATCCCTATTTCATGATGTTTGCATCTCCTTCTAATTTCCCTCAAGATGTGATTTTCATTCTTCCCACTAACTGGTGGCCTATAGGCTACACTATACAATATTATTGCACTCCTTTTGTTCCCTAGCTTCAGATTAATTGATTCTGCTCATGAATGCACTGGGACATGTTTTCTCTCCTGTAGTGCAATGCTGTCCCTAACTAATATTGTCACCACTTCTTTTTTTTTTTGCTTTTCTGAACACCGAGTACTGCGGAATATTTAACACTCAGTCCAGACATTCCTTGAACCAGACTTCTGTTATTACCATGGCATCATGTTTCCACATGGCAAACTGTGTCTGTTAGTTCTCAATCTTAATTATCACACTCCGTGCATTCATATAAATGCACAGTAATCTTGATTCAGACTTAACTTGCTCCGTTACTCCAACTCACATATTAACATGAAGCAAAGTTACAACCTGATCCACAACCTGAGCTACAAATCTTCTACATGTGCAATGCGCTCAAACAGACAGACAAAGGGCACATGACTGTCATCCTGAACAGAACACAGTACACTGAAAAAGCAAACACACTACTCATAGGTACCAACATCTACCAACAGGTGGCGATGGACCAGACTCCACAGCAAGAAAACCGTATTACAGCAACCCGAGGAAACTTCACAAGACAGGTGAAGTTAACAAGACAGACCCTCAAATAACGAAACCTGAAGGATCCAATATCGCTACGGATTACCAAAGGTACATAAACAAGGGGCCCCCCCTCTCAGACCCCACAGTCTCACTTCCCGGTACACCGACATACAGACTAGCAAGGGAACTGCAACGTAAACTGAAATACCTAGTAGAAGACTCAAGCAACTTTATCCACTCCACCCAGGAATTCCTGATCAAGGTAGAGGAAGAGAAGGTCAGAGTTTCCTTCGACGTGATGGTCCTATTCACATCAATAAGCACCACCCTAGCAGAAGAAACACTGGCCTCACTGCTAGAAGAGCCAAAGACACAAACACCTGACAGCAGCAACTCCATCAGCAAGGATAGCATCCTCAAACTAGTAGACCAGTCTCAAACAAATAAACCTGTTGGACCATAACCTGATATTGTGCGAGTTTGACCTTGTCCACCCCAGTCTAACACCAGAATCTCCACATCATTCAGGCAAAGGGAAATGTGTGGCTTGAGGGATGATGTACACGCATTCCTCCATTTCCATAAGCCTTCCATTTCTAAGAACTCCCATGTATGATGAAATTCAAAAGAATGGAGTTCATTAAAAATAAGTTAAAACGGTTAAAAATATAATTGAAACTCAATTTTTGTCTATGAATACTGACATTTGTTAGTTTTTGGTGCAACTAGGAATTTAAAATCCTGTGTCCATGAACTCACGAATTGATGATACGGGGAGGGTTTCAGATTTTTGGGACATGGCAATCAGTTTCGAAAAACGAGAAAGCTGTTCGGAAGAGACTGGCTTCACCTGAGCCTAAATGGAACTATTCTTTTGGTTGTGTGTGTAAACAGCGTAGTGAGGATAGATATGAACTTGTAAGGTAGAGGGTGCATTGATAACTGGGCTTAGTTTTCAAAGTACTAGTGAGAGCAAAAGAGGGATGGTGAGCGGACAGAAGGATGAGGAAAGGTTTAAGTGTTGAGAATCAACCAAAGAAATGGTCAACTCCTAATGAGCAATAAATAGATAAAGGCAGGGTTAAATTTATGTATTGAAATGCATGGAGAACAAACTTGGGGAACTGGAAGCAGAAACTGCTCGATGTGTATTTGACAAAACAGCATTGACAGAAACAGGCTCATGCCAGAAAAGAACTGGATACTGGTTTTTAGTAGAAACAGGGCGAGTGAAAAAAGCATGGTATCTTGTTCAAGATAGAACTCCTGCATTAGAAACTATATGGTCAGAGGTACAGGAAGGGAGCGGTGACTTTATTGGATATTTATTACGGACCTCCAAAGTGGGAACAAGACGACAGTATTTGTAGGCAGATTATGGAAACCTGCAGGACAGGTCAGGTTGCGATAATTGGTGATTTCAATTACCCTAGGGTCAACTAGGAATAAGGTAAAATGGGACATGGAAGGAAGAAATCCCTGCAATATGTGCAGGAGAACTTTATGGAATAGTGCATTTCTGCCCTACCAGGGAGGAAGCTGTACTGGATCTTGCCCTAGAAAATCAGGCAGGTCAAGCAGAGCACATCCACATGGGTGTGCATTTCAGAAATAGCAATAATAATAAAATTAAATATTAAGTTGGAAAAAAATCAAATCAGTCAAGGATTAAGAGCCCCACTGGAAAACAGATTTCAGGGGTCAAAGTTGAACTGGAGGAAGTTGATTCAAAACGCATTTTGATGGATGAAGTAGATGAAAAATGAGAGACTTTCAAAAGGAGAGAGATGAATCGAGTCCAAGGTAAGTACATACCCATAAAATAAATACAGGGTACCCTTAGCTAGAATATCCTGAATGACAAATGATATTGATGAGAAAATGAGTAAAAGGAGACAGATAATGCATACTGAAATAATAATGTTAGCAGTATAAATCAGAAAGAGGATCTCAAAATGCTAGAGAGAGGCCAAGGCTGGAAAAAGGAAGACTAAGAGGAAGCACGAGGAAAGGATGGCAAGGTTGCATTAAAACAAATTCTACACTGTTCTTCAAACATATTAACAGTAAAAAATTAGCTAAGGATAGAGTGGGTCCCAAAGAAACAAGCAGGGTAAACTGCTCACTGTCGCAAAGGCATGACAGAGGTACTAAGTGAATATTTTGCCTGTCTTAACCAAATTAGAAAATGTGGGTATTGAGCAACTGAACAGTATAATGAAAGATAAAGAGGTGCTAAAAGGGCTGGCAAGACTCTAGTTGTAGATGTCACCAGGCCTGGATGGAAAGCATCCTATCGGAGGTAAGAAGGTGAATTATGGAGTCATTGACAGAAATTCTACAGGTCTCTTTGAACACAGGATTAGTCCCTGGGGACTGGAGGATTGCAAATTTGACACTATTGATTAAGAGAGAGGAAAAGGATAGCTCACAAATTATAGACCTATTAGTTTGACGCCAACAGTGCATAAACTGATGGAGGTCATAATATAGGCTAAGATAAACATACACTTCAATAAGGTAATACTAGACAGTCAACACGGCTTTATCAAGGGTAGGTCATGTTTGACAACTTTAATGGAGTTCTTTGAGGAGGTGACACATGCAGTGGATGATGGTACGGTTGTGGTTTGGACTTTATCAAATGCTTTCTTACAGTGCCTGGTAGGTTCATTTGCAAGTTGGAAATGTTTGGGATTAATGGGTCCTTGGCAGCAAGAGGGAAGGTATAGATGGGTATTTCTCAGACTGGAAATGAATCGAAAATGATGTACCAATGGATTGGTGTTGAGACCCTTGCTTTATTTTTGCTTTATATAAAATGATTTGGAGATGGATGTTGTGAGCAAAATCCCTTAAATGTATAGATGATACTAAGCAAGGGAGAATAGCGAATTGCGAGGATGATGCTGAGCAACTTGAGGGACATTGACAAGTTGGTCAAATAGGCAGATACCTGACAGATGAACTTCATTGCAGACAAATATGAGGTGATGCATTTTGGTTGAAAAACAAACCAATATAGGCTCAAATGGTACAACTTCAAGGGGAGTACAGGAGCAGAGTGACACTTAGGGTTCACATGCATAATTCTCTAAAGGTGACTAGGCAAGGTGCAACAGTTGTTAAGGCGGCTTACAGGATCCTTGGGTTTATGAATAGAGATACAGAGTATAAAAGCAAGGCAGTGATGGCTCACCTGCACAAATCATTGGTCAAACATTTAGAGTATTGCTTTCAGTTCTGAGCACCTATTTAAAGAAGAATGTTGAATCCCTGGAGATGGTTCACAGGAGATTTACTAGAATGAAACCAGGAATTATGGATTTTCAATACAAGGAAAGATTTGAGAAATTCAGCTTAATCTTCTGTGTTCCAAGGCGAATAAGAAGTGATCTTACTGAAGTGTTCAAAGTTATGAACAATTTTGACAGGGTTAAAGAGGATATTTTGTTTCCACTAGTTTGTAAGTCAGTAACTAAGAACCACAATTTCAAGCTTGCCAACGAGAGAGCTAGGAGTAAGTGGAGGAGAAATTTCTTTACTCAGTTGTTAGGATTTGGAATGTGCTACCTGGGAGAGTGGAGGGGGACTCCATTGGAGATTTCAGAGGTAAGTATTTGAAAGCGATGAATTGACGGGGGCTATGGAGATAGGGCTGGAGAATGGGACAAGCTGGGTAGCTCCTTGGGAGACAGTACAGGCATGATGGGCTAAATGACTTCCTTCAGTGCAACAATTCTACACACCCATGACTGACACCAGGAAGGCAACATATCATCTACTGCCACAGAAATGGCTGCCGATGGGATTTCAAAAGTACAAGACATTCTTGATGTAAAGCTATAATGTGTACTTTTACATCCTGTACAAACATTAGATTTTATCTTGCAGCTCTAGTGGAGTGGCAGAGAAGATTTCCAGAGCTCTGCACGCTTGTTTGGTGCTGTGAATCACTTACAGAAGTAAAAGCTGAAGGAAAAAAGATCTGAAACTTTTTGGTGACAAGAAATTATGTAGTTCCAGCACTTTTACGGTCTGCAGTGAATTCAAATTATTTTTGGTCATTTCAAATAGATGGAATCAACAGACTTCGAGTTGGTAGAAACATTAGTTTTCCCTTTATTATCTCCTTTATGATCAATCCATTTCTATACAATCAAATAATTAGAACATTTCAGCATTTAGCTTAGTATGCTTAATACAAATATTCCACTAGAATGGTATCTTTGACAACTTATTCATAAATCGATGTCAAAATTGTACAAACAATACAAATTGGTTCGAATTGCGCATGACATTAATGTGGGCCTCCCTAATTTTCTTAGCAGCAAATAGCATAATTGCTTTGACAGAGCACTTAGTTGTCAATTTCTGGTGTGTGATGTTCTCGGTTCCTCTATTTTCTCTCGATGCTTTTCGTCAGCACACACCTTGAGTTGTTCAGTGGCTCAAGGAGCCTGCTCCACTATTCAAGCAGCTCATGTCTGAACTTGTATATCAATCTTCTTAAATCTTTCCTTATTCACTGATGGACGCTAAAACAAGATCTGGGCAGGGATTTGGCATGAAGAACATTCACATTCCAAGGTTTTGTTTACATGATCCAGTAAAATACACACTAACACTGCTTTGAGATCATTTCTCCTGGCTAACAAGTCCAGAGATCGGGATCATCATTTGGGATAAGGGGGCATTTAGGACTGACAGGTGGAGAAATTCCTTCACAAGAACGTTGTGAATATTTGACATTCTCCAGGCAAGAGCACCTTGAATGCTCGTTACTAGAGTGCATTTGAGATTAACTTTTGGTGACTAAGGTAGCAATGGTCATCTGCTGCATACTTATTACATGCTAAAATGACAGTGGAGCTGGTGGTGACTGAAAATTTTCCTGCATTGTTTCACTGAAAACACTGAACCTCAGGGGACTGCCAGCAGAGACAGGCCAATAATTTTTGAAAGATGAGTTGTTTCTATTCAGTAACAGAAGGGCCACTGAAGACACATTTGGAGGGAAGGACTCAACAGTAACCACTGTTCCCTTGCCTCATGCAAGTACACTATTTAGTTGGTGGAACAATCTATGGCCAAAGCTTCAATTCTTCCTCACCCCTCCTCAGGGCAAATCTGCTCCCTTTAGGAAACAACAGGACAAGAGACTGGGGATCTCGTGATAAGGCCAGTGGCTTTTTGTATAGACTTAATACCAGCACACACCGAGGCACATAACTCTTGCTTGGATGTCATCAATAGCGTTCATAAAGAGACTTGTTCATCTTTCCTTGTATCACATGCCGGAGATCTAAAGACTTATACTTTAAACAGCAACATAGAGTGGCTGACCAACATATCGGTCAGTTGAGCATAGTATCACTTGAATTTAAATGCAACATTATTTCATATCTGTCACAACGTTCCTACAATTCACTCCATTACATGACTGCATGGGAACGTTTTACTCTTACTTTCCATAGTGCAATCTGAGGTGGTCTGTCTCCTATGTAATATGTGGCATACATACATAAATAAAAATAAATGCATAAATATAGTTCCCTTTGGACATAATTAATGATATTTTGGGTCAGGTAAATTAACACATTATGGTTAGTATGCAAACGGTTTGCTGTGAACATGGTGTCTTGCTAAAAATCTGGAATTTAGTGCAGGACAATTTCTTTTTCTTTTAAAAATATGGTTTCCATTTCCTGTATGGCCATGTAACCAATCCAGTGCTACCATCCTTATGGTCTTCCACTTTCAATAGATTTGAGCAGCTGTGGCTGATGATTCCTTTCATAAGTACTCATGTAGCTTTGCATTGAAACAGACATGAACAACTGCAGGGCATGTTTTGGTGGGTAAACCACCAACCGTGCTATTTGTGGCTCTTCGTCCTTGCTGCAAGCTACATTCAGTGTCAGTGCTTCCTTTATAAAACCTGGTTGATGCAGGCCTGTTGCACACAGAGATATATCTACACAGACATGTGCTGGCAAATTCTAAATAAAAATGCCATTGTGCACAGCAAATGCATGCTGATCCATACCCCAAAGACAAATATCAAGCAGATAGCACTTCCTGATCACTCCAGATGGTTCCCAGGTGGTGGCAATATCATGCTGATTAACCTTGAGATAGAGACAGAATATATACATAAATATACAAGACTCCTTGTTAAAATAAAGTCAAGGATATTATTTCATATTTTAATAACCTAACTAGCATACATAAAAGAATATTTACTGTGTTCATGTGTGCAGAATCAAAGCGCTTAGCTAAATGAAAAATGGCAAAAAATTGGGACATTATTGCAAGTTTTCTCATTGATTAATAGGTTCTCTCAAATTCATTTTTAAAAAAATAATTCCAAGAAATAACATGCAAGCAATGGGATAGGTAAAGAAAATGATGTAACAAACTTACCTGAACAACTGGATAATACATCCAAATTTGATGTAGAACCAGACTGTTGTGAACCAATGAGAATAGGAAAAAAAAATCTAAACATGGAAAAACCTTAATAAACAAAATCATAAATAAAATTATGTTATAATGCTAACACACAAAGACACTGAAGAGAGAAATGAGAACAATTCAAGATTTATCAAGAGCACTCTCAAAAATGCTGAGGAATAAGTGTGCTCACATACTTTCTCCATAGGGACAGAGAGGTGTGGTCTGTCTTACTCTTCTTTGAACTGGTATTGTTAAAACAACACTCACCAACAGATGTCTACACTTCACTGAAGTTGTACTTTTTCCAGAGAAAGCTTTGATACAGCCTTTTCTCAAATGAAACAGAAACTTGGTAACTTAGCACACATTGTTGTCAAGTCTGCTACTCAGCAGATTGACCACACAGCACAGGTATACATATAAATTGCTGCAGAGACTTTAGTAACAATAAATATACACAAAAGTTCAAAAACCATAATTTATTTGAAGAAATTGATGCAGCGTTCTATTTGAAAGTTTTTTGTTGTACAGGTTACAACAATGGCTTTGTTGGCTTGATTTTTTATATGCAGAAGCATGGGGAAGACAAGAAAGGAAGCCTTCAGATTCAGTGAATAATATGATGCAACAATGGTCATAGAAGTAATTTCAGCACTTCAACTAATTCCAGGTAAAGCACCTACTTAAACAAAACCTCTACGTAATTTTCATACAATTTTTGCTGTTCCAAGTAATGCATTCTGTCCATATTATAATATGGGTTTTTGTAGGGCGTATGTGTTTACAAGGACCTGAAACATCTATAATAAGTACTGATGAACATACAACTGAAAAGCAGTAAGAGACTATGTGGCTGTTAACTCTACAAGACTAAAAACATATTTTAGAAACAAATTTATTTCATAAATCCATGTTTTAAATTTAATGACAGGCAGAGAAAGAACTACTGCATAATTCACACAAAAATTTCACTATCTTTACATTTCACTATGAAGATGCTAATTATAAAGCAAACTTTTTTCTATTACTAGGAGACATCTTTCATTTAGCATTTGAATTAATACAGAATGATTAAACCATAAAAAGGGACAAAATATTAATTTACCTTTTAGATGTGACAATGTGATACAGTTAATACATTTAAACCAAACAGCAGATGCTATAGAACAGAAATACTTACAATTATTTTCTTGCAGTCATGGGCCCGACACAATTCTGTATGAGTAGAATACTGGACATATATTACCCAACTCCCAACAAATACTGCAAGCCATGAAAAGAAGAGGTATTTGACACGTACACATGGCAAGCGGGCCTGTGGGGACAAAAAATGGCATATGTTGCATAATTATTAACCTCAAAACAAATTATGCATGCTTCAACATCCTAAAACAGATTTCCTTTTAAAAACATACAAACTAATTCAGTATCACAGGTATCCAATGGTTTGGAGTTCAATAGATATCAGATTAATAGAAATTTAAAAATAATCTAGAAATAGGAAATGACGATGACCATATCGACTGTTTGAGAATGTGTATAGGGTCTGAGCAGGTTGGGAAAGAGTTAAGTTTTGAGTTTTGTGAAACAAAAAAAGGTTCAATTAGCATGACTCAGTTCAGATAAGAATTTACAGTGAACAATGAGGTGCTGGAGGCAAGGGTAGTGGGTTAACAAGGTGGAAAAACATTCGTTATGTAAAACCATTTAACAAGATGAAGAAACATTCAGTATGTAAAGTCTGTTAACAAAGTCAAAAGTATTCATTCTGTAGTGCCAGTTAACAAGGTTAAAACATTCATTGTGTAACAGCAGAAGGCTTAATCTTTACTCCTGACACTTGCTGATTGTAATGGTCACCCAATCAATATGCATGTTGCCTTATCTGGATGCTCCTCCCTGCAAGGTGACTATGAATTTCATTAAGAATTTGCTGTTCAAGAGAAGACTGAGAACTCATGTCTCTGTGCACATGGGCATTCATTCAGTCTCCCTCTAGACCCAGAATAAAGTTGTAGGAGGTAAAACTAGACTGCATCTGAGCATTTTACTTTGACTGAGACATGAATGGGATGACATGTTGCGCCGGCTTCTTGTTCACTTATTTTCTCCTGAAGGGAGGGTATCACTAGCAAGACTTGAATTTGTTCTCCATCCCCAAGTGCTCTTTAAATTAGCAAGTTGCTAGGACTGATCTGTTGTGGGGAAGGTATCAGGAGAAAGTGAGGACGACAGATGCTGGAGTCGAGAGCGTGGTGCTGGAAAAACACAGCAGGTCAGGCAGCATCTGAGGAGCAGGAGAATCGCTTCGAGCATAAGCCCTTCATCAGGAAGGTATTAGAATCAGACGGTTATAAATTGGATTCAAAGAAAATCTCAAAAATAATTGGGAAAAGTCAATCTAGTTTTGATAAACGGAAAACCATGTTTAACTATTTTTACAAATGTTTTCAAGGAATTACATGGACTATGGATAAAGGGGAGCTCATTGGTGTACAGTGTTTAGATTTCCAGAAAGCACATGAAAAGGTGCAAAGTAGGATTCTTTGGTGCAGGAAATAATAAATTAACATGTTAACATGGATGGAAGATGGATTGGCTGGCAGAAAGCACAGTATACATAAATGGGTCTTCTTCAGATTGATGTACATTCTCATAGCCTCATCCAAGGGATTGGCATGATAGCAAATGTGCAGATGCTAAGATAGATAGCTAAGTATTTTGTGAAGAAAACATTACAAGGACGCAGACTAATATAGGTACAGTATAATGTGGGAAAATGTGAAGTTATTTACTTTGGCAGGAAGAAAATAAAAGCAGAATATTAATTAATAACTGCACAATTCTGACACACAGAGGGATCGAGATGTTTAATGCATAATTTACAAAATGTTTGTATGCTGGTGTTATAAAGTGGAGGTTTGCTGGTGTTATAAAGTGGAGGTTGACTCCCCTCAGACCTAAAACTGAAACACTTAAAGAGGAGCACCTCACCCTACAATGTGTAAAGAGAATGTGAAAAGTTGTGTAACCTGCTTTTCAGCAACCTCTAGTAGTTAAATAAAGTAAATTGCTGATATTCACCTTAAAGTTAACAAGTTACAATTTAGCTAACTAACAGTGAACAAATTAATTAAGCTATTAACAAATCAGATAAATCCCTTCTAATTACTAACTATTCCAAAATAAAACAAGATTCTAATGGTATGCTGTTTCAATAAATAAAAATCCCACTTATAACAAAATTAAGAATTTAGTGTCTCAAAATTCCAGCCAGGTAACATGTCTTCTGGAATGTTCTGTGCCTTCCTCTGTTGAGTCCTTCTATTAGGAACGCTTTCTCAGATTCTTCTGTCAGAAACACCTTTTCCTCTGATTCTTCAAGGTTGGTTTCGTTATTATTTAGGTAACGTTTTCTGTAATACCTAGATGAATGAGAGTGTCAATTTCTCTCAAGAGAACAGAGCGCTGTTAGCTCTGGGATATTTGTCCAACTGCCCCCTTTTTTTATACTCATGACGATGTAACAATATTCCTTACATAGGATTGGTCCTATGTTGTCAAAACCAGATTTAAGTTGAATAGATTTTTGGCATCTAAATGCTTGGTTAAAATTGACTGGCTGAATTCAAAACCTTTTGTCTTGATAAAAACTGCTACTTGGCCAGCTAACTGTACCTTTTGATACAAATGTTTCAGTTTGCGTTCCCTGTGCACTTGCAAACCCCAAAGCTGCTCATAGACATCCATTTTAATCTCTAAGCGCAGAAAAGAACACCATCTTTTAAAGAGACCAAGCAATGCTTTCCCCATTTTACAAACACTAAATTCTAACTTTCTGCCTCCCAATCTACAATTACTCTACCCAACTTCCCAACACAGGTATAGCAAGGTATAGCAAGTGATTGAGCTGGCTAATGGAATGCTATCCTTCATTATGACTAACTGAACAAAAACGTAAGGATAATAATTTTAATTTAGACAGGAAATTGATGAAGTCACATCTTGAATATGGTGACCAGTTTTGCTCCCTTTAAGGAACAATGTAAATTCATTGGAGATAGTTGAGACAAGATTACTGCATTCATACCCAGAATGCAGGAGTTACCTGAGGAGCAAAGTGTGAACAGATTGGGCTTGCTTCTTTTAGAGCTTAGAACACAGAGTGCTGACTTGACTGAAGTGTGTAATATCTTGAATGGTCTTGACAAAATGGACATGAAAAGGGTGTCATCTATTGTCAGAATGTACAGACTATTTGGGGTCACCTACCTCAGTTAGCTGGACATCTAATTTACAATGTAGAATGATACCAACTGCACGGGTTCAATTCCCGCACCAGCTGAGGTTATGATTAAGGACAATCCTTTCCAACCTCTTCCCTCTTGAGGCATGGTGACCCGCAGGATAAGCCACCAACAGTCTCCTCTCTCCATAATGAGTGCACAGCCCTAATGTCTGGTGAGATAATGGTGAATTTACCTTACCTTTATCTTTTAGAGAACTACTTGGCATTGTTTCAAAAATTAAGATTCACTCTCAGAGAGGTACTATTTTCCCCCTCAGAAGACTGTGCCTCACAAGGCATTAGATGCAGGGCCATTAAATAGTTTTAAAAGGAGAGTTCTTTTCAGTTAAGAGACTTCAAGGTTAAACTGGGAGGTAAATGGGAATGTGAACTTTGGGACACAAAAACAGACCAACCATAAACTTATTCAATGGTGGAATAGGCTTGAAGGGGAGAATGGCACACTTCTGCACCTAATTCATAGGAAGGCAGAAAGCAGTTAAAAGTCAACTACATTGCACAAGGTGCAAATCACTTGTAAGCCAGGCCAAGTGAGAATAACAGATTTCCTTTCCTAAAGGAATTAGTGAACTGGATGGGAATGACAATCTACAATGGTTTCACGGCCACCATAACAATATTAGCTTTGAACTCCACATTTGTTTGTTGAATTTAAATTCCACCAGCTACCACAGTCGGATTTGAAGTTGTGTTTCCACAGCATTGTACTGGACCTTTCACACAGGTATCTAACATAGCCTTAGTTATATTCAACACAGCAGGAAAATTTTTTAAAACAATCTGCAGCCCTGTGCAATAGAGAATTTCTGTTATCCTGAACCTATGTCCCTTCTTCCAGATTCCCCAACCATTCAGTGCCCAGCCTGTCATGTCCCTTTAAAATACTGCATTTTTGAATGATATCACCACTGATTCCTCTAAGGGCAAAATAATACAAACTCAAATTTACTTAGCCTTGCAACATAAAACAACTCTCCTCCCATGGACCAATCTAATGAACTCTTGCTGAACTGTCTCCAATGCAAGTAAATTCTTGCTTTAAAATATTGAACTGTAGTTGAGAAATGACCACACCAAAGCCCTGCATAATTGTAGCAAAACCTTACTTGTGCAATTCAATCTCCTTGGAATAAAAGGTCAACATGTCATTTATCTTCCTAATTGTTTATTGTATCTGCATGTTAAACTTTTAAGTACCCAAGTATTTCTGAGCATAATTATTCAGAAGTTTCACAGTTTTAAAAATTATTTTACGTTTCTACTCTTTGCAACAAGAGAATAACCTCATTTAGGCATATTTTCCTCCATCTGCTGCCTTGTTGCCTACTCAATTAATCTGTCTATACCTCTTTTATAGCTGCTGTGCAGCCTCACAGCTTGTATTTGTATCTAGTTTTGTATCATGTGCAAACTTGAATATGTATTTTTTATTTCATGTACACAATTAATCAAGATTATAAATAACTGAGGCACCAACTTTGCTCCTTGTAGCACTCCAATAGTCACAGCCTGACAGCTTGAAAAAGCTCAATACTATACGAGTGTAGTGCCAGTGTCCCTGCTGTTGGGCGAATACTTCCCTGGTTCAAATCCCACCTGCTCCTAAGGTGTGTAACAATGTCTCTGAACTGGTTGATTAGAAAATAAATATTCCAATCTTGGCTTCTTATTCATTAACCAATCATCAATCATGCTAATCAATCATCAATATCAACTCCTACTCCAGAGCCCTTATCCTGGATATAAACCACTTGGAAGTCACCTCATCGAAAGCCCTTTGGCAGTCCAAGTGCTCCATATCTATATGTATTTAGAATCCTGAAGAGATAGGTCACTGTTCCAATGGTTGAGCATTCTAGAATGAGGGACTTAGATATGGCATCAAATTAAGAGCAGGAAATAAAAAAGGTTTTTATACAGAGAACTGAAATTGTGGAAGGCACTTTTTTCTCATGTACATATCCAATGAAATGTAGACCTGCCAGCATAACATCAGTGATGGTTAAAAATGAAATTCCCTACTAAAAAGGGAGGGGAAAAATACTAGAAACAAGAACTAGAAGATATAATTCTAAACCTGCAAAAGAACCTTCCATCGGCTGAACAAAATGCTACATGCAATTATATTGTGAGAGATACTGGAGAGGATGCAGAAAATATTTACAATGATGGTACCAGAGGATACAGAAAGAATGGTTCCTTTTGCAGGAGAGCATTGCTATAGGCCGTTAACAGTATAAACTTCCTTACCTAAGTAATGGCGGTAATGTGGAACTTGGTATTAAAATGACCCGTGAATTTAAGTCAAAAGTCTAGACAATCACATAGAAGGAAAAAGCAAACAGGGAGGAGGCTGGAATGTTGACTCGGCTGACAGAGCGAGAACTGCAGACGGTGGTGATCAGAGTGGAGTGTGGTGCTGGAAAAGCACAGCTGGTCAGGCTACCCTCCCCTCCCGGCACAATCTCCTGCCGATGCAAGAATTGCAAAATCTGCACCCACACCTCCCCCTTTACCTCTGTCCAAGGCCCCAAAGGAGTCTTCCACATCCACCAGAGATTTACTTGCACTTCCACACATCGTTTACTGTATCAGTTGCTTCTGATGTGGTCTCCTCTACTTTGGGGAGGCAGGACGCCTCCTTGCAAAGCACTTCAGAGAACAGCTCCGGGACAAAACACACAAAACCCCACCACTCCGTGGCTGAACACTTGAACGCCCCCTCTCACTCTCCCAAAGACATGCAGGCCCTGGGCCTCCTCCATTACCAAACTTTTACCACCTGACGCCTGGCAGGAGGAACACCTCATCTTCTGCCTTGGGACTCTCCAACCACAAGGGATCAATATGGATTTCAGTTTCCTCATTTCCCCCTTCTTCCCCCCCCCCACCCCCCACCTTATTCCAACTCGGCACTGCCCTCGTGACCTGTCTATCTTCCTTCCCATCTATCCACTGCACCCTCCTCTCCGACCTATCCCCTTCACCCCCACCTTCATATACCTATTGCATTCCCAGCTTCCTTCCCCCCTCCCATTTATCTCTCAGCCCCCTTGGCCCGCAAACCCCATTCCTGAAAAAAAGAGTTTATGGTCCAGACGTTGATTCTGCTACTCCTCGGATGCTGCCTGAACTGGCTGCGCTTTTCCAGCTGCACACTCTTGACTGCCAACTCAATTGGCTGGGCTAAAGTATTCTGCTTCTGTGCTGAATATCCTACATATGCAACTTTAATTAAAGGTCAGTGGGGAAAATAGATACATAATCATATAGAATAGAAACAGACCCTTCGGTTCAACTAGTCCATAGCGACCATGTTCCCACCTGCCTGCGTTCAGCCCATATCCCTCCAAGCCTTTCCTATTCAGGTATAAATCCAAACATCTTTTAAGTATGTGAATTCTACCTGCATCCACCACTTCCTCTGGCAGTTCATTCTACACTCACCATTCTGCCTAAAATAGTTGTCCCTCATGTCCTTTTTAATTCTGTAACTAAGACTCATAAGCTGTTTTCAGAAGGGATTACATTGACATCATCTTGGTTCATAATATCCAAAATGTATCAATAGCAATAGGAGAATTTATTTTCTTAAATAATACTTCAGCATAAACTAGTCAGCCAGTGGTGTTTCACACACTTGGTTAGCTGCTCGAAATTCGTGACAGAGTAGGTTAAACACTGATCAGGGAACACAAGGCAGAATTATGCCAACGCACAAAATGAAAGCCCAGTGTAAAGCCAATATGCAGATTTTTGAATTTATGTATGTTAAAGTAGACTTAGCATTTAATGTCAAATTTTCATCTTTGAAAAATGGCGAGCTCCTGCGTATATTTATGACAGTGGTACTTTTATACTACATTGTGGAAATGGTATTTCGTACTTTGCTTCAAACTTACTTATACGTACATACGCGGAGGGAAATCAGGATCAATTATCTGAATAGCCAATGCAAATTATGGTGATGGTGAACAAAATCCAGCCAAGGCAAAGGACACAACAAGGCGCCCTGAACATAATTCTTTCCAGATAATGCTGCAAAGTTTTAATACACTTGCCTCAGCGGAACATGTTGTGGGAAGCTGACTTGTGCTTTGTGCCACTTTTGGCTGCTTAAATGCAAGATTAATGCTCAAGCTGAAATTACCATTTTATTTTAGCTAAGGCATGAGCTTCAAATTGCAAATGCAGACCATAAAACAAAAGGGGTGCTCAAATTTGCAAGAGTAAGAACACATGTAAAAAGTGACAACTGTTGTTAACATTTTATCTGTTTGACCAGGACTAAACATCGACAGAGATCTCTTCAAGAACAAAGTGGAGGGCACCAGAAAGAGGGGTCACATAAATGCATGACATACTACAAAATATTTTCAGACAATCTACCACAAATGCAAGAGGATGGCAAAAAACAGGTAAGTGTGACATACCATCATGTAGCTTTAAAAGGTCATTTTGTTCTGGTTTCTTTTGAAGAGAGGTTGGGAGGCAGAGGTATGCAACAATCTAGGGTAATGTAAACAGCTTGGGAGGCCTTGCGTTTTTAAAAAAAATGCAGACTGATTAGGTGTGGCTAGCTCTCTCATATCTAGATCTCTGGGTTTTGACTTTGTTAGTAGCCTCAAAAACTATTTATGTCGCAGCGTTGGAACCTTCTGTGAAGATCTCCTGGCTGCTACTCTCACTGAATATTCTTTGTGCTTTTTTCCTTCCAGGACAGGAGAACTGCATGTGAGAATCGGTGTCTGACTTTTCCTTCTTGCCAAGGAGCATGTTTATGGGACGTTTATTATATTGGAATAGTTAATTTGTAATAATTACTGTATCTGTTATACTGTTAGGTTTCCAATAGAGTTTACACATTCTCATGGTGCCTGCGCAAGTTTCCTCCCACAATCCAAAGAGGTACAGGTTAGGTGGATTGGTTATGCTAAATTGCCCATAGCATCCAGGGATGTGCAGGCTAGGTGGTTAGGTATAGGAAATGCAGGGTTACAGCGATGAAATGGATCTGTGTGGGATGCTCTTCAGAGGGTCACTATGGACCCGATGGGCTGAATGACTTGCTTCCACACTACAGGGATTTTAAATCATACTCTTAAGTACATCAGGGTAATAGAATGCAGAATGTAGTGTTACAGAGAAGGTGCAGAGAAAGACAAACTCTATGACAAGTCCATTCAAAAGTCTGATAACAGTGGGGAAGAAGCTGTTCTTGCGCTTTTGCCCGAAACGTCGATTTTGCTGCTCCTTGGATGCTGCCTGAACTGCTGTGCTCTTCCAGCACCACTAATCCAGAAAAAGAAGCTGTTCTTGAATAGGGTTTTCAAACTTTGCAATTTCTGCCTGATGAAAGAGGGTGGAAGAGGAGGGTGGGAGGGGTCTTGGATTATGTTGGCTGCTTTCCCAAGGCAGCGATAAGTACAGAGTCAACGGAAGGAAGGCTGGGTTGAGAGATGGGCTGGGCTGTGTTCACAACTCTAATTTCTTGCAGTCTTGGGCAGAACAGTTGCCATACCAAGCAGCTGAAATTGATACAGACTATGGTACATTTATAGAACAGAAGAGTCAACAATTCGAGCTTAAGCTCTTCATCAGGAATGAGGGGTGGTCCAAGGGGGCTGAGAGATAAATGGTAGGGGGTGGGGCTGGGGAAAGGTAGCTGGGAATGTGCAAGGTAGATTACGGTAGGGGTGAAGGTGATAGATTGGAGAGGAGGGTGGAGCGGATAGGTGGGAAGGAAGATAAACAGGTAGGACCAGTGCCAAGTTGAAAGGTGGATCTGGGATAAGGTGTTGGGGGGGAAAAGGAGAAATGAGAAAACTGGCAAAATCCACACTGATGCCATGTGGTTGGAGGGCCCCAAGACAGAAGATGAGGTGCTGTTCCAGGTGTCGGGTGGCTAAGATTTGGTGGTGGAGGTGGCCCAGGACCTACATGTCCTTGGCAGAGTGGGAGAGGGAGTTGAAGTGCTCAGTCACAGGGCAGTGGGATTGTTTCGTAAGTGTGTCCCGGAAATGTGGTCTGAAACTTTTTGCAAGTTAGCGCCCTGTCTCCCCAAGGTGATTGGAGGGGTGGTTCAAGGGTGGAGCTGTGGGAAGTGGAGGAGATGCACTGGAGGGCATAGTTGACTACGTGGGAGAGGAACCCATGTGTTCCAATCTCAACAAGGACAGAAGCCCTCTGGTCCTCACCTTCCACCTCACCAGATACATTGCATCATCCTCCTACACTTCCACCGCCTCCAAACAAACCCCACCACCAGGGATATATTTCCCTTCTCACTCATGTGTGCGTTCCAGATGGACTATTCCCTCCATGACTCCCTTGTTAGGTCCATGTGCCCTACCAATCCACCTCCCCTGTCACAAGTGCAAAACCTGCACTCACACCTCCGCCCTCACCTTTGTCCATAGCCACAAAGGATCCTTCCACATCTAGGGTCTAGATTAGAGCGGTACTGGAAAAGCGCGGCAGTTCAGGCAGCATCCGAGGAGCAATAAAAATCGACGTTTTTACCTGAAGGGCTTTTGCCTGAAACATCGATTTTACTGCTCCTCAGATGCTGCCTGAACTGCTGTGCTTTTCCAGCACCACTCTAATCTAGACTCTGGCTTCCAGCATCTGCAGTCATTATTTTTACCTATCCTTGCACATCTGACAGATTTACCTGTACTTCCACACATGTCATCTACGGTGTCTGTTGCTCTCGATTGGTCTCCTCTACATTGGGGAGACAGGATGCCAACTTGCAGAACATTTCAGAGAACATCTCTGGGACACACGCACTAATCAACCACACTACACTGTGTGACTGAACACTTCAACTCCCTCTCCCACTCTGCCAATGACATGCAGGTCCTGGGCCGTCTCCACCACCAAATCCTAGCCACCCGACATCTGGAGGAAGAACACCTCATCTTCCACCTTGGAAGGCTCCAACCACACAAGATCAATGTGGATTTCACCAGTTTCCTCTCCCCCCCCCACCTTACCCCAGATCCAACCGGCACCGCCCTCTTGACCTGACCATCTTCCTTCCTATCTATTGCATTCCCAGCTACCTTCCTCCCAGCCCCACTCCTCTCCCATTTCTCTCTTAGCCCCCTTGGGCCACCTCCTAATTGCTGAAGAGTTTAAGTTTGAAACGTCGATTCTCCTACTCCTCGGATGCTGCCTGACTGACTGTGCTTTTCCAGCACCACACTCTTCAACTCTGATCTCCAACATCTACAGTCCTCACTTTCTCCTCGGTGAAAATGCCAAGAGTCATTGTGGCCATGCTGAATTTCCTGAGCCTCCTGAGGCAGTAGAGATGTCAGTGCGCTTTCTTGAATGAAATGTTGATGTGGATGGATGGATGGATGGATGGATCAGAATAGATTGTTGGTGATATTTACTTCTAGGGTCCTCAAACTCTTGACCACCTCAGTACCACTGATACAGACAGGCAAGTGTCGTCCACTCCACTTCCTGATGGAGATGACCAGCTCTTTCATTTTGGTGATATTGAGGGAGGGATTATTGTCTTTACACCATACCACTGAGCTGTCTCTTTCCTGTAGTCCGTCTTGTAGTTTGTTTGAGATCCAAATCACTATGGTGGTGTCATCAGGAAATTTATTAAATGGAATTGGAGTTGAATTGAGCCACACAATTGAGCGAGTATAAGGAGTATAGTGAGGGGCTGAGTACGCAGCCTTGGGGGGCACCAGAATTGAAGGATTGTTGTGAAGGTGTTGTTGCCTGCCCTTACTAGTTGTCGTCTGCAGGTCAGGAAATCAAGGACCCAGATGCTGAGGGAGAGGCAGAGGCAGAGTCCTAGGTCTCAGAGTTTGGAGAGGAGTTTGACTGGAATTAGGATGAAGGCAGAGCTAAAGTCCACAATCAAAAGGAGTGTCTCTGTTAATAAGATGTTCCAGGGATGAGTGTAGAGCCGGGGAGATGTCGTCTGCCACGGACCAGTTGCAACAGTAGGCAAATTCTAATGGATCAAGGCAAACTGGGAGGCTGGAGGTGGTGTGTGCCATTACTAACCCCTCTAAGCATTTCATAATGATGGATGTCAGGGCCACCAAGTGGTAGTCATTCAGGCATCTTAGCTGATTTTTCTTTTAAATGGCATAGTCAAAGTATAGAACTTGATTTAAAGTGTGTATGGTCCTATAACATTCCCTGAATAATTCACTGCAGTGAAATAAATGTCAGAAACCATAACATTCAGGTAGAAGGGATAATATTTCTGAAAGCGTCCGTGTAGTACAAATGGCTCAAATGTTCTTGCCCTCAATGTTAACAAACTGAAGACTGCAGAAGAAATTGCATTTTGTAAGCCCAGTCATTACTGGCATTTAAAACTATTGATGTTGTTGGAAGTTTATGTTCCACTTGTTTAAAGTTATCCACATCACCATAACCGCAGATATGGATGCAATGTGTGCATGTGCGCATGAGAATGTGCAAGAGAGCGAGATTGGGGTTTTATCACATTAGCTGAAATCAAAGAGTGTAAATAAAGCAAAACTGCAACATTAGCTAGTGTGTTAATGTGAAACTAAAAATTGTTTGATTAAAACTCATTAATGATCAGTGAGAAAAGTGAAATCAAAACTGAAATTTGAAGCCCATGTCATGCTTTGTGGATAAAAATTGTTCTAGACAACGATTGGAAAAAAAATAAATCAAAAATCCAGGTGAAAAAAAAATCAAAGGTAAACAATCTGCAAAGAAAATTTGGATCATGAGCAAGTTGCATGGAAGCGATTGCACAAATCATTCAAAATACAAAATGTTAAAAGCATTCATAACTATGGAGGAATAGGTTTTAATTTTGCTTTAGGCAAAACTTGGGAAATCAGACATCAACTTCTGGTGAGTGCATATTTGAGGGACACTCTGAAATCATGAATCATGTCTAAGTTACTCTCCCACATTAGAAGATTCATGATGCTATTTATACTCTATGGAATTTAGAAGAATGGGGGGGGGGGGTGAAATCTAAAGAAACATACAGAATACTGAATGGCCTAGACAGAGTGGATATTGGGAAGATGTTTCCATTGGGAGAAGAGACTAGGACCCGCCAGCACACAGCCTTAGAGTACAAGGAAGACCTTTTAGAACGTGGATAAGGAGAAACTTCTTCAGCCAGAGAGTGGAGAATATATGGAATTCACTACCACAGAAGGCTATGGAGACCAGGTCATGAGTATATTTAAGACAGAGATAGACAGGTTGTTGAGTATCAAGGGTTATGGGGAGAAAGCGGGAGAATAGGACTGAGAAAGTTATCAGCCATGATCGAGTGGAAGAGCAAACTCGATGGGCTGAATGGCCTAAATTTCTGCTCCTATGCCTTACGATCTTATTATTTGGCTGAGAGAATCAGCACCAACTCGGGGAATGGATCCTTACTAGATACCCACTACATAGTCCAAAAAGTGGTCTTATCCATGACAGTATAAGTGACATGGTAGAAACATTATGAATCTTAAATAGAGTTATTTGGTATTAGAGATGCATGGAATTTCATTCCTTCAGATTGAAGTTGTTGGAGATTATAGACATTTAAAATTTTTAAAATTGTCTCTCTGATTCTTCTTTTGGCTTTTTGTTTGTGACAAAGTACCTGTACATGGTTCTGCAAATGTGAATACAAAATGTCATGTCTTACACACCACACAGGTGGAAGACAAAAAACAGCAACATAACAATCTTGTTTAAGAAGGGAGTGAAAGGTAAGCCAAATAACTATCAAATCAATTAATCTAATATTAGATGTGGGCAAATGATTAGGATGCAAGTTTCCAATGGAAACTTGCATCCAAGTGTTCAGTCAGTGGAGTAGCTGCAGAAAACCTGACAAAAATAGTGTAAATCTCTACAAATCTAAAATGTAAATATATATCCGTGACATCCCTTTTAAACATGGTGTAGAAAACACTGACCAAGCGAAATATATAATGGGGGTTAAAGTGCTCATTGCAACAATAAATCATGCAAATAAAACTGATGATCCTAATAGATGATTTATATCCTAAAATCACTTAGGGTTTAAATGTGAGCCCAGTTTTGAACTAAAGTAATAGGATGATTAAATTACTACTTTACTGGGTAGTATCGGTCAGCTGAAGTTCACTTACCTATTAGAAAACCAGCCTGTTTTTTTTTCGAAAATGAGATTTAGTTCCAAATCAAAGACCGTCTCTGTAAGGCTGCTACACAGCCCTCCCAATTGAAAATAGGAATCAATGATCTGTTTAATGCCATTATAAATATATATTTCATGAGCTATAATGCTGATCAGACTTAGAATTTCACCAGTGATGCATCTACCTACATTTTTGTGCACATCATTCAAAAATCAACATGTGCATTTTTGTTGAAAATAAAGCAGCAAAAAGCATTGGTTGAAAATAATCTAACAAATGGGGCTAAAATATCAAAACTTCAATTCTTTACGAAGACAACTTCAACTTTTTACTTGATCTTTTCATCCACTTTTTTGCATTTTGACCACTACCCAAGGCTGACAATTGAAAATGATGTTCCAAAGATTTATCTTGTTCCTTCTTCTTTACTTGCTTTTGCTGCCTCAAAGGGTTGCACTCATTGTTTTCCAAATCAAGCGCTTATTCTACCATCAGCTTATGCACTGGATGTTGATAGATACATCAAGTGTATGTGTAAGGAGATTGCAAACATCTTTGGAATAAAGAAAGTGAAGGAAGTGGACAGATGTGAAGATACACAGCAAAAAAAAAAGTATACAGGTATACTGCAGTAGTAACTTTATACTGACAATCAACAGGTAAATTACACATTTCTCACATCACTGTAACAAAACACAAGACAACATGTGACCTGCAGAGAAATAGCTATGAAATAAGTGACCAGGAGCATTAGTTGAAGGATTACTAATCGCCATTCCACTAACAAAACTATACTGCTCTTCTTTAAATATGAAAAAGGTCAAAACATTTATCATGTCCATTTGACAGAGACCACCTGGAGTTAAATGTCTCATCCTAACATTTCCAGCACCTTCCAATTGAAGATGGCAAGACAGGTTAAGACAGTCACTAATAAAGCACGCTATCCAGAGCTTTATCAGTAAGAGTACAGAGTAGAAAAGCAAGGAAGCTAAAATTGCACAGAATAATGGTCTTTTAAAGCGGAAGAGAAACAAGAGTGTGGATTATGGCCCAAGTTCTGAAACCAAGCTTGAACCCACAACCTTCTCACCCAGGATTCATTGTAACATGGTTGACAGGATCATCAATTGCACAAGATAACTGCTCATTGTGCAATGCTAAGCAAGATCACATCAGGTTGAATAGCATTGAGTTAATCTCTCTTGCGGATCCAAAAAGACACCTGAAAACTTCAACAATTTTAAAAAAGTTCAGTTAACGGATTTAAATAAAAAGAACCACGTGAACTAAATTCCTTATTTCAAAGCTTTATTTCTTTTCTTGACTTTATCATAAACTTTCCATGAGCTCCCTCTATGAGGAGATTTAAATAGCTTGCAGCTGATGGCATAATTAAAATCCCTCAAGTCATTTAAAAACAATCAATCATTCTCAACCATTCAATAAAATGTTGCTCAAGACCAGAGAGAAAATAAAAAGGGACTAGCCTTTCGGTTATGAAGTTGACTGTGACAGGAAACAAAGCAGTGATGAACGAACAAAAACTGCAGATGCTGGAAATCAGGAACAAAAACAGAAAATGCTGGAAAGACTCAGGAGATCTGGTAGCATCTGAAGAGAATAGATTAGTCTTTATTGTCACATATACTCAATGAGTACTGTTTATACGTTGCCTATTACAGCGCTAACGCAGATACAAAAGTACCGCTTTTGTTAAAAGATTTGTTAGAGAAATAAAACGTCAAGCATTACAGAAAACAGTACAGTATACATGCTGGCACTTAGCTTCCAGTCTGTACCAAGCTCCGACTCCACACTATGTCAGCTGGCCCGTACGGGAGCAGGCCACTGCAGGAGGCCAGAAGGCCGCCATGCCAGGCCAGGAGGCACCTACAGGCGGCCGCCACGCCAGGCCGGGAGGCTACCACACCATGCTAGGCCAGGGCGCTCCTACGGGAAGAGGCTGGGAGAAAGCAGAGTTAGTGATTTCGCCCCAGTGACCCTTCTTCACAAATGATTGCAGCTGGGAAGAATTTGGCATTTCTGCTGTGTCTGGGAGAATGAATAGCTGCTCATGAAGACAATTCATGGCTGACAATGGGTTGACGAATGAACAGTTGTCTTTAGACTGGATGATGAATTATAGTGAAAATCCCTAGATTGGGCGACCTCTACTCTTTCCCATTTACATTCATGACCTAGGCCATTGTGTACAAGGGCACAGTTTCAGAATTTAACATTAAAACAATATAATGGAAACAACAGAATGATGAGTAGAACCATGGAGGGTGCATTAACAGGTTGTTACTTGATGTTAAGAAGAGTGCAGACAGTCAATACAAAAGAGAGGGCACAATCTTAAAAGGGGATGCAGAAGCAGAGGGACCAAATTGTACTTATGTATAAATTATTGAAGATGGCAAGCCAAGTTAAGAGAGTCATTAAGAAAGAATGCATCATCCTGGGCCTTATCAATAGGACTATAGAGTACTAAAGCTAAGAAGTTACATTAAAATTGTATAAAATTTTGGTTCTGCCTCATCTGAAGTATTTTATCCAGTTCGAAGTATTACACCTTGGGAAGGATATCAACAGGCAGGCTTTAGAAAACACAGTTTCAAGAATGAAATTCCTTATCCCTGGTAATAACAAGAGAGACTGGAGAGGCTGGGACTGTTTTCCATGGAAAAGGCTGAGAGAAGATTTGATAGAGGTATTCAAAATGGGAGAGGGGTGTGGAGGAAAAAAAAAAGAAGAGGTATCTGAACACAAATAGATAAGGAGAAACATCAGGCGAATGGATTGAGAAGCAGAGGGCATATACTTAAGGTAAATGGCAAAGTAGGAGGGAAAAAAAGACTTTAGCGCAGAGAGCGATTAGGATCTGAATGCATTGCATGTGGGGGAAGTCAGGGTCAAATCTTCAAGGCAGAATTAGTTCATTAGCTGGGAAAAAAAAACAACTTTGCAGGGCCATGGGAAAAAAAAATGATATGGAGGTGCCGGTTGGACTGGGGTGGACAAAGTTGAAAAATCACATGATACCAGGTTAAAATATAAACTTTTTAAGTTCATCTGTGGGACTTGGGTGTCACTGGCTGGCCAGCATTGATAGTCCATCCCTATTTGCCCTTGAGAAAGTGGTGGCGAGCTGCCTTCATGAACCACTGCAGTCCACTTGCTGTGGGTTGACCCACAAATGCTGGTAAGGAGGGAATTCAAGGACTTTGACCCAACAACTGTGAAGGAACAGCAGCATTTCCCTCGTCAAGGCGGTGAGTGGCTTGCAGGTGGTGGCGTTCCTAAGTACCTGCTGCCCTTGTCCTTCCAGATGGAAGTGATCATGGGTTTAGAAGGTGCTGTCCAAGGATCTTTGGTGAATTTCTGCAGTGCATCCTGTAGGTAGTACACACTGCTGCTACTAAGCACTGATGGTGAAGGGATTGAATGTTTGTAGATGTGGTGCCGATCACGATGGTGTCAAAGCTTAGAGTGTTGTTGGAGCTGCACCCATCCAGGCAAGTGAGAAGTATTCTATCACACTCCTGACTCGAGCCTTGTAAATGGTGGACAGGCTTTTGGGAGTCAGGAGGAGACTTACTCTCTGCAATCTCGGATCTGCTTTTATAGCCAGTGTTTACATAGTGAGTCCAGTTGAGTTTCTGGTAAATGGTAACCCCCAAGGATGTTCAGTGTGGGATTCAGTGATGGTAATACCATTGAATATCAAGGGCAGTGGTTAGAGTGCCTCTTATTGGTGGTGGTCATTGTCTGGCATTTGTGTAGCGTGAATGTTACTTGTCACTTGTTGGCCCAAGCCAGGATATTGTCCAGATCTTGTTGCATTTCAGCACAGACTGCTTCAGTATCTGAGTCATCACGAATGGTGCTGAACACTGTGCAATCATCGGTGCATATCCCCAGTTATGACCTGATGACAGAGCGAAGGTCATTAATGAAGCAGTTGAAGACTGTTGGGCCAAGGACACTACCCTGAGGGACCTCTGCAGAGGTATCCTGCAGCTAAAATGACTGACCCTCCATAACCATCTTCCTTTGGGCCAGGTATGACTAACCAGTGGAGTGTTTGCCCCCTGAAACCAATCGATTCCAGCGACCTGGACTATAATCTGGTGGTGTGGGATTTTCAACCATGGGAAAAGAGGCATAGGAGTGGCACCAGGTGAACTGCTCTTTCCACATGCCAGCACCGATTCAAAAGGGCAAAATGGGCACCTTCTGCATTATTAACATTCTCTGATTCGATGATTATCAAAACCATTGTCAGAATCTGTACAGCATTTGGGAAAATTTACATGGGCATTTTATTCATTATTAAATACTGCACTGAATGACATATGTCCCAGTCACACAAAAATGAAACTGCAGAACATTCTTGGGGTTCAAAATGACAAACTATTCAAGTGAAGTTGAAGCAAAACATCTGTTACAGATTTTGGAGTGAAGATCCTGTTATCTGGTGAGTTCTATTTTTAAAATCATATTGACTTGCCAATCGAAGTAGTTACACTTACATCTATTATGAAAAGTAAACCAGCACACTCCAGCAGGAAGCACTGAATGTGAGAAGGACACTGAAACTTTTGAATACATAGCATTTAGAGGAAAAAACAATTTCCTGAGAGAGAGTTCTAATCTGAACACCAAGGACAATGAAAAATGTCAGAATATATGTATTCATCCTCACATCTTATACCACTCAGATTTGCATATTTGTCCCCTGAACTAACACTACAAGAACCATATTCTTGAAGAAGAATTTAATTATTGCAACTTCATTTTAAGTTTTTAAAAATGCTGTGTTCTTCAACATTTTATTGTAAAGAGTGATTCTTTGGATCAATTTGTTGCCCAGCCTTAAGTGACCTTGGTATGGTGGTGACAGTGATCTGTCTTTTTGAACTGCTACTGTGGTACAGGTACACCCACAGTGCGGTTAGGTAGGGAGTTACTGGGTTTGAAGCAGCAACAGTGAAGGAATGGAAATGTAGTGTCAAGTCAGGATGGGGTGTAGATTGGGGGGAGTGAGGGGCAACATTTAGACATTGTCAGGCCTCTGGTCTTAGTCCAGATTTGCTGAGCTTATGCTGCAATTTCTGTTTTGGTATCAGTGAACAGAACATTGTTTACAGCTTTTAGACATCTTTTTGTTGGTATGGTTCTTGTTGATTTTGTTCGAGAATTCAAGAGTACGTGGTGATCCCTTGTTTAGAAGGTCTAATTGTGAATGACTAGAATAGTTATCTGCATAAATGTTACAATTAATGAAAACTAAATTCTGAACCAGGCTTTGTCATTATTTTAAAAAAAGAACATCTACTAGGACAAAATGATTCCTATTCAAGTGCATCCAGTTCCACTATTCAACCTTCACGAATGACCTTTTAGCAAATCCTTTTCAGTCACATTCTAACCAGAAGATTTACTACATTCCACAGCATTGTTAAAAAGGAACAAAGAACAATACAGCACAGGAACAGGCCCTTTGGCCCACTAAGACTGCACCGACACATACTGCCTGTCGAAACTAAAACCTTTTGCCTCTATGCTGTGCGGATCACTCTATTCCCTGCCGACTCACAGACCTACCAGATGCCTCTTAAACTGTTGCTATTGTATCCGCCTCCACCACCAGCACGGGTAGCACATTCCAGGCACTTACCACTTTCTGTATAAAAATCCCACCTGTCATGTTTCCTTTAAACTTACCCTTTCCCCAAACAGCAACATCCTCTAGCAACTGACATTTCTGCCCACACCTCCTCCCTCACCTCTATCCAAGGCCCTAAAGGAGCCTTCCACATCCAAAGTTTTACTTGCACATCCACTAATATCATTTATTGTATCCGTTGCTCCCGATGCGGTCTCCTCTACATTGGGGAGACTGGGCGCCTCCTAGCAGAGCGCTTTAGGGAACATCTCCGGGACACCCGCACCAATCAACCACAATGCCCCGTGGCCCAACATTTCAACTCCCCCTCCCACTCTGGCGAGGACATGGAGGACCTGGGCCTCCTCCACCGCCGCTCCCTCACCACCAGACGCCTGGAGGAAGAACGCCTCATCTTCCGCCTCAGAACCCTTCAACCCCTTCCCCCACCTCACCCTAGTTCCAAACTTCCAGCTCAGCACTGTCCCCATAACTTGTCCTACCTGCCTATCTCCTTTTCCACCTATCCACTCCACCCTCTCCTCCCTGACCTATCACCTTTATCCCCTCCCCCACTCACCTATTGTACTCTATGCTACTTTCTCCCCACCCCCACCAGCTTATCTCTCCACGCTCACTGCCTTTATTCCTGAAGAAAGGCTTTTGCCCGAAACGTCGATTTCGCTGCTCCTTGGCTGCTGCCTGAACTGCTGTGCTCTTCCAATACCACTAATCCAGAATCTGGTTTCCAGCATCTGCAGTCATTGTTTTTACCACCTGAATGCTTCTCAGTGCAGCTTGATGAATCTGTTGACATGACTATGCAGCCCTGCTGTGTTTTTGCTTTTTTTTAATTTTCCTTTTTGCGCATGGCGTTTAAGGACATTAACAACAATTAAAGTGGGTTTTCTCATCTTTTCTCTCGATAACGAACGAGATGTGAGAATATTTACAATGAAATCAAGAGATATGTGCTTGAGAAAAAACTAAGTCAAGAAACTGGTTGTGCACCACCCCACATTTAGTGCAAATCTGGGCTTTTGCAAGTATGTTCCTGATTTCCCTTCTCTGACAATAGTCCACCAGCAAGTATCAGCAAATGAAGTTATGGAATCTCTACTGTATTGAAATTTCTCGTTAGGAATGTAAGCTCAATTCAAGCAAGAACCTTACTTGTTTAAATCTTTACTTGACAAACTTAATGCTACCTACGGTAAACTAATCCTTTGTGCTGATATGAAGTCAAGTCAAGGGAAAGTTCTGCGGAGATTTTTAAATCTTATTCCTGAAATTATCATTTTTATTGAATCAAGGAATGAAGTATGCAGTGAACTATTCGGCAAAACATGGTTGCTCAACTTTGTAAGAGATCCATTGTCAAACATTAACAGTAAAATGCAGGGAAAGGATGAATTTAACATGTCTGATCAGTGCTGCGAATGTGTTCAAATTGAAATTGAAGTAGTCGTCTCATTCAAAACCAAAATGCTCCAACACTTGATGTCTGGGAAAAAATTATAAGAAGAATCAAAGACCAAGATGCTCCCACCCAGAATCCTGAGGAAGCTGACTGAGGAATTCAGCAGGAAATTTCAGAAATTAAATCTGATAGAACAAATCATTGTGTTTGTCTAAAATCAAATTCTTACAATAGGTATTGGTGGGTTGACTATCAAATTCTATCAGGTGTTTGATTTACAAATTAATGGAGTTGATGATGGTAATAATCTTTCGGCAAAATCATATTGAACTGAAATTACAGCTGTGGAACAGTGATTTTGGGAATACAAACAGGAAAAGTAGCTGCTTCTATCATCCTGTGCTTTTTATTCCTGATGAAGGGCTTTTGGCTGAAACGTCGATTTCGCTGCTCCTTGGATGCTCCCTGAACTGCTGAGAAGCATTCAGCCTTTCAGGTCCTACTATACTTGCTGAAGGCCATCTTTGGACAGAGATCCTATTTTTGTTATTGTGGAAGCATCAAGTCACAAACGTTCCATTGCTATTATTCTTTCTTTGTTCTAAAAATCTTCAAATCAAACAGTGGCTACAGTCATTGATTCTTTAACTACTTGACCATCTGAGTGATTTCTTGTTCTTTTCCAGAGATGGCAAATTCAAAAATGATACTCATGTGCAGGCCTTACTTTTTTTGCTAGTGTGAATAAAAAACTGCTTTCAAAATATCTTTCAGCTTCTCAAAACTTTTCTGCAAAGCATGCCAACAAATCAGTTGCATGTTAAAGGAAAAACAAATCACTGAATATACTATTTATTGTTGAGTGGTGTCATTACAAATTCCCCTTATCAATACTCTTGTGACAAACAAGGCAAATATTTTTATAATTGTGAACAGAAATTAATTTCCCCATTTTGTGTGGAAGTAATATTTTTTCAGTTTCTTACACGAGATCCAGATTCACCACTCATTAATCGCGAGTCAGGGATGTATTTTAAAAAAAAATGTAAAATACAAAAATGAGCAACTAGGTACAACTGTGAACGTACATTCAGTTAGAGATGTGCACTGTACATGGTAAGGCACCAAATGGAATGTTTTCTTTTTTAAAAACAATTTTAACCATCAGTTGAACTCAAACTTAAATTCTGCACTTGCAACCATCAGGAGTTTAAAATGTGGGCCTGGAAGCAGTTTCACCCTGTACTCGTTTCATCTTATAGTATGGGATGTCATTTTGCTACTGGTGAGGCTGCAAGTAGGCCTGTAAATCCATGCCGCTGGAAAATCCAGGATGTTGTTAGCTTCTTTCAAGCGGGATGGGGATGGTCTTGTGATATTATTGCTAGAATATTAATGCAGAAATCCAGGTAACGTTCTGGGAACCCAGGTTCAAATCATCCTACAGCAGATGGTGGAATCTGAATTCAATTTTAAAAAAAAGCTGGAATTAAGAGTTAAATAACGACCACAAAACTGTTGTTGATTTGTCAGGGGAAAGAAGTCCCACCCAGTTCACTGTCTTTAAAGGAAAGAAGCTTAACATTCTTCTTGGAGAAAGGTGAGGACTGCAGGTGCTGGAGATCAGAGCTGAAAATGTGTTGCTGGAAAAGCACAGGTCAGGCAGCATCCAAGGAACAGGAGAAGGGCTCATGCTCGAAACGTCGATTCTCCTGCTCCTTGGATGCTGCCTGACCTGCTGCGCTTTTCCAGCAACACATTTCAAGCTTAACATCCTTATCTGGTCTGGCTGACATGACTCGAGATTCACTGTAACGTGGTTGACTCTCAGCTGCCCTTTGGGCAATTAGGGACGGGTAATAAATGCTCATACCTTGTGAACAAATTGGAATTAAGTGTGGAGGCAGAGGAAGTTACTTCTGTGGTTGCCAAGTTTTTCCATGGCACCAGATTGGCTTCTGTTGATCAGGTACTATACACTGGGCATGGCAGCATCCCCTTGAACATTTTTTCATCCTGTGCAAAACTCATGAGATCCCTGTGCGCTGGGGTTTTCTGGAAGTAGAAATCATGATGCTTGATGTGTGTACACAACTTCAAGGGAAACACAAGTGGTGTATTACTTCCTCAAAGTATTTTACAACTATTACTTCCTTGGAAGTACTATTGGAGCTTTGCAAATATACAAAGCATACAGCAAGGATAAAGCAATAAATAATCTGTTGATTAACACTGTAACCAAAACCTAATTAAAAACAATTGATCAGTTAGTGAAGCATGCATCATTCCCTGACAATATCACTCTCTCAACCATCTGATGGAATCCCACTTGCCTGACAAACCCAATTTGAATTGTGGCTGTAGATTGCTACAGGATCACTTATTTTCACTTGCTCTCAGTAACCAACTGCCTATTATTTAATTTCCAGAGCACTCAGGTCTCTTGGGCTGAATAGTAAATTGTCAAACTTATTGTACTCCAATTCACTTCTTTTCAGTCTACAGAGATTCACAGCATACAATAGAATTTGCTAAAAATGTGTCACATAACGTACATGTCCTAAACGGAAGAATGTATCGTAATACAAGTCAAGGCACTGCATGTTCTCCGAGAAACATGGCAAGGATTGTACATGAACTTGAATGGTGCTATTTAAAACTTATGGGCATATAATTCAATCAACAAAATGATCCTTTATCCTGAAGGGAATTTTATTGTAGTTTAAACCAGATGTCTGAGAGAAGGCTCAACTTAATATAGATATTTACAAATCTATATTACCAGGATCAACTAGAAATTGTCACAATAGTTCTCAAAAAGCTGCATTTATTAAAATCAGCTGAAGTTACTATAAAACATGTATGCTGTTCATCTGTAAAAAAGTTTCAGAATCAGATTATTACTGTTCAGAAGACCATCTGTCCATCATTTTGCATGGTGGATTTTGACTTAATACAAAACTCCTGCCTTCTTTCATAATCCTGCACGAGATGATTACTTAAATTGACACAATGTCCTCTTGAATGCTTCAATAAAAACAAACTTTCTTCCGCCACGATTCCAGGTAGTGCATTGCAAACCTGAACCATGTGGTGTCAAAGTTCTCACATTTGCTTTTTTTTGCCAAAGATTTTAAAAGTGTGTCTGTAGAACATAGACCCTCTGATTTTTTATTCTATTTTGAGCAGGAACAGTTTCTTTAATCCATTGTGTTCAGACCTGTATCGATTTTGAAATCTTCTATTTAAAAAACCCTCCCTTCAGCTCTCTTCTCCCAAGGAAAACATTCTCAGCCTTCCAAGCTATTGTCACAAGTGAAGTTCATCATCCCTAGAACCATTTTTGAATCTCATCTGCATTCAGATCCTTCCCAAAGTATGATATATATGGGGCATGGTGGTTCAGTAATTAGCACTGCTGTCTCACAGCACCAGGGACCTGGGTTCGATTCCATCCTCTGATAACTAAGCTCCTGGGGAATACCCGAACAGTTTCCTCCCATAGTCCAAAGATGTGCAGGCTAGGTGGATTAGCCTTGGGAAGTGCAGGATTACAAAGACAAGTTAAGGGGAGGGGAGAGGAAGTGATGGGTGACTGACTCTGGGTAGGATGCTCTAGGGGTGGACTCAAATGGGATGAATGGCCTATTTCAATACTCTAGGGATTTTATGATACAATAAACTTGATCTGATATATAGTTAAATATACTCCTTATTGCAGCGCTTAGTCATTTACACTAACTTCCTCTTTCCAAGGAGCATCAGCATTGTACAAATGATTTCTGGTACTGTGTGCTGGTGCATACCATTCAGGAATGATATGGGTGAAAAAGACTTACTTACCCTGTCACAAATACCTGACCAAAATTGAAATTCTCCCAGATGCTGTCTATATCAATCGTGAGGACAGAAACAAAATAAAAGAGAAAGGACACTGACTAGAGAACAAAATAACTCAGCGTGCAGAAGACACCCCAAAAATCACTTCACAGCCCAGTTATTTTTAAGATATAGCTATTGCTAGGCAAGTAAAATGGAATGGAAAGTAGAAGTCTCAATTAGAAACTGGGTTCATTGATAATTAATAACCAGGTCAGAGCAAATAAAGTAGAGCAAAAACAAAATGCTAGAGAAATTCTGCACGTCTGGCAGCATTTGCAGGGAAAGCAGAGTCAACCTTTTGGGTCCAGTGACCCTTCTTCAGCATCTCCAATCTGTTTTTCATTTCAGCTGCTCTTTGAGTTTTGTTACATGTAAGATATGATTGCAATTAAGTCCAGTTTATAATCATGCACATCAGCTAAGTATCATTCTTTTTCAGATAGCAAGTATAAACTTTATATTATTGAAGTACCCTAATCTATCCTTTAGGCAATAAATGCTGGCCTAGCAAGTGATGTTCACATGCTGTGAACAAATTAAAAAATACAAATTTATTGCAGTCTGTTATTTTCAGATTTGTCCTTGTTACTACAAAATCAAATCCATAGAAAAGGCAACAGTACTACTGATTAATATTGATATTTTACAGGTTCTAGTTAAAAGCTCTAGTACAAAAAATAATTCTAAGACAGTGGTCTCAATTTAAATAAAATACTGAAGACTTGAATACAAATATTTGACCAGTACTAAATGATCCAGTGCATTAGGAACAAAGACTATTTAGCCCCAAAAGCCTATTCCAATATTCACTTAAATGATGGCTAGTTAATGATTGACTCCACGTACGCTGAACTCAATATCTCTCAAAACCTTTTTGTTCACACATCTCATTTGAAATTTACAACCAAATCAACTATAAACTGCTATTTGAAGAGTTTCTACCACTACACAGGTAGCTAGAAATATTTTCCAACTCCGCTGCTCTAAATTTTATCCTACTTCCCAATGTCAAGAGTTGCTTTCTATCTATTCCTTCACTTCCCACAATGTCTTCCTAAGACAAGTTGAAAAATTGAGATGGTTATTTGCACATAAACAAATTGATGCATTTTTAAGTTTTACATGCATATGCTTAACGTCAGATGTACAGCATGGA
This sequence comes from Chiloscyllium plagiosum, assembly GCF_004010195.1. Classification (NCBI taxonomy): domain Eukaryota; kingdom Metazoa; phylum Chordata; class Chondrichthyes; order Orectolobiformes; family Hemiscylliidae; genus Chiloscyllium; species Chiloscyllium plagiosum. The sequence goes on from NC_057720.1 coordinate 18,433,849, forward strand.
AACAGACCCTTCGGTTCAACCCGTCCATGCCGACCAGATATCCAAACCCAATCTAGTCCCACCTGCCAGCACCCGGCCCATATCCCTTCAAACCCTTCCTATTCGTATACTTATCCAAATGTCTCTTAAATGTTGCAATTGTACCAGCCTCCACCACATCCTCTGGCAGCTTATTCCATACACGTACCACCCTCTGCGTGAAAAAGTTGCCCCTTAGGTCTCTTTATATCTTTCCCCTCCCACCCGAAACCTATGCCCTCTAGTTCGGGACTCCCCCACCCCAGTGAAAAGACGTTGTCTATGTATCCTATTATGCCCCTCAATTTTGTAAACCTCTAAAGGTCACCCCTCAGCCTCCGACGCTCCAGGGAAAACAGCCCCAGCTTGTTCAGCCTCTCCCAGTAGCTCAGATCCTCCAACCCTGGCTACATTATTGGAAATCTTTTCTGAACCCTTTCAAGTTTCATAACATCTTTCTGGTAGGAAGGAGACCAGAACTGCACGCAATATTCCAACAGTGGCCTTACCGATGTCCTATACAGCCACAACATGACCTCCCAACTCCTGTATTCAATACTCTAACCAATAAAGGAAAGCATACCAAACGCCTTCTTCACTATCCTATCTACCTGTGACTCCACTTTCAAGGAGCTATGAACCTGCACTCCAAAGTCTCTTGTTCAGCAACACTCCCTAGGACCTTACCATTAAGTGTATAAGCCCTGCTAAGATTTGCTTTCCCAAAATGCAACACCTCGCATTTATCTGAATTAAACTCCATCTGCCACTTCTCAGCCCATTGGCCCATCTGGTCCAGATCCTGTTGTAATCTGAGGTAACCCTCTTCGCTGTCCACTACACCTCCAATTTTGGTGTCATCTGCAAACTTACTAACTGTACCTCTTATGCTCACATCCAAATAATTTGTGTAAATGACAAAAAGTAGTGGACCCAGCACCGATCCTTGTGGCACTCCACTGGTCACAGGCCTCCAGTCTGAAAAACAACCCTCCACCACCACCCTCTGTCTTCTACCTTTGAGCCAGTTCTGTATCCAAATGGCTAGTTCTCCCTGTATTCCGTGAGATCTAACCTTGCTAACCAGTCTCCCATGGGGAACCTTGTCAAACACCTTACTGAAGTCCATATAGATCACATCTACTGCTCTGCCCTCAATCTTCTTTGGTACTTTCTTCAAAACACTCAATCAAGTTTGTGAGACATGATTTTCCATGCACAAAGCCATATTGACTATCCTAAAATCAGTCCTTGTCTTTCCAAATACATGTACATCGTGTCTCTCAGGATTCCCTCCAACAACTTGCCCACCACTGACGTCAGGCTCAATGGTCTATAGTTCCCGGGGCTGTCCTTACCACCCTTCTTAAACAGTGGCACCATGTTAGCCAACCTCTAGTCTTCCAGCACCTCACCTGGGACTATCGATAATACAAATAGCTCAGCAAGAGGCCCAGCAATCACTTCTCTCGCTTCCCACAGAGTTCTAGGGTACACCTGATCAGGTCCTGGGGATTTATCCACCTTTAACCGTTTCAAGACATCCATCACTTCCTCCTCTGTAATCTGGACATTTTGCAGGATGTCACCATCTATTTCCCTCCATTCTATATCTTCCATATCCTTTTCCACAGTAAATACTGATGCAAAATACTGATCTTTGAGGGGCCCTATTCTCTCCCTAGTTACCCTTTTGTCCTTAATGTATTTGTTGGAAAATACAAACAGTTTGAATGCTGGGACAGAAATGGGTTTCCAAGCAGCCCTTTCAATATACGAAGGAGCCTGTAGCACTGATTAATTTCATTCAGTATTCCTTAACACCATGTTTTGCAGCATGTTGCCCCACAACAGATTTTGTGCCAGATTGTCCTCTAACTCTTTATTCGTTACGATCTGGTGAATCACAAACAGTTAAAATACAAAATGACATTCAAAAGATACATTAATGTCATAATCACAATTACGTGGACTTACAAAACATTTAGACTTCCATTTTTTTCATATTGCAACTCTGGTCTATCCAGCCAAACAACAAAGAAAGAAAGTCCTATTGACACACTTAAGATTCCACTCCTCCCCTACTGGTGTGGTGTGGCTGCTATACTTATAATCAATAGGACTTTCTGACATTGCCACCCAAACCATCATGCCCTACTACCATAAACTTTAACTACAGGTCACAGAGCTCAAGATTACAGATATCTCATGACTGGGTTTTAAGAAAATATTTAGTTAAAATTATGAGTTTAAAAGGTTGCATTTTATAAAGACCAGATTGTTGCTTATCTATAATTATCTTTTAAATGAATGACTTGCTCAGCGAAGATGTCTAACAGCCAAGTAAGTTGCAGTGCATCTGGTGACATTTGTAGGCCAGACGAGGTAAGGATAGCTCAATTCCTTCCCCCAAAAAAAAGGATGCTCATGAACCACATGGTTTTTTAAAAAAAAACACAAATCAATGATCACAGATTCACCCCAGGTCAGCTTTCTATTCTAGAAATGAAAGATAGCGTCTTTTATTTGTGATTTTGGACTGTAGACAGAAAAGAAGACAAACTATTTTGAAACCTAGGGGTGAAGTATTTGATACCTATGGAGGACACATTGCAGCTACACAAACAAACTAGAGCAGAGAGTTTGTGTACGAGTGAAGGTGATTGGATTGAGGATGAGGAAGCAATTCTCATTGACAGGCAGAGGATCTTTGTCAATCACTACATGATTAAATGTCAGGTAGTTGACTAGATTGGACTGTACGCAAGACAATGAGAAGCTGGTCAGACCAGAAGAACCATCAATCGGTCTGCAAAGTACAGAAACCTGGGTCTGAAAAATCTGGTAGTTTGGGTGTTCTGTATGTTTCTTTTACAAACTAACTTTCATAATGGCTTTGGAAACACGGAGTTGATTTCCAGGGTGCTAGTGAGTCATGACGAGATTTATTAAGTTCATCAACTGCCTTGGTGGGATCTGGATCCATATTCTCTTGTGAATTTAATATAGGATAACAAGTATCTGCCCTAAGGTCTCTCAACATATACTTTCTGGCCAATTGTGGTTATTCTTAAAGATAAATGTGGCCAGGTCAATAATCATGCATGGTTATCTCTGGGATCTTAGCACACCCACAGTCTAGTCAAGAAGTACAAGTTACTGAAAAAAATTTTCAGTAACTCTTCCAAAGGAACAATTACATTGCACCTGATCTTGAAGCAAACATGTTTCAGAAGTAGATGCGTGAACTAAGCAGCTTGTAATATAGCAGGTTTTCTCCAAATTAAAAAAAAATCCAAATACAAAACAACTGCAAAGATAGTTCAAAAAGAAGTTTCAATTCCCCCCCCATGGTGCCTTTTCCTCATTAACCATGAAATTAGATAAATAAACCAGGCATCGTCACAATATTTCAAAATAATGCCCACAAAAATTAATAAAGTTGAATCATCCACATAACCAAACTACCAAATGAAAGTGTTAAGAATGTTGGATTGTGCTTTAAACTATCCATTTAGATACAAGCTGAAATAATTGCATTTTCAAAAGATAGCTAGACAGAATCTCTACCTGAATACACAAAGTTATAGAAATTGAATTTAAGAGGGGAAGAAAACAACCCTGAAAACTCAAAGATGTTAGTCTGCCAAGGTACCGAAATTAAAAGAGCAACCAGAGACTAAAAACCTCATAGCTCACTGCACTGGAATGAGTGTAAAGACAAATGCTAAACAGAGAGAGGGGAAAAAAAACCCAGAATCATAGAATTACTACTGTGTAAAAGGAAGCCCTTCAGCCCATTGTGTCTGCATCAACTCTCTAAATGAACTTTTCACTTTGTACCTTCCATTTCTCTTGCCTTATAATCAAGAATTCTGAGGATTTAGAATCAACTTGGAAGAGTTGCCTAGCTTGCATTAGGAAAGTCTGCGATAATTTCTGAGTGCAAGACACTTACAGTTAGAAATAGGTTGAGAAAATTAAAAGAACAGAAATAAATCCTTGAGATTCAACAATGACTTTGGCCTGAATTAACAATTCAATGTCTCTTAAAGTACAGAATAACATACGCCTGGGAAATGTGTTTTTCGGTTCTGCCAGAGTGGGTAGATGTTGCATTCTGTATTCAAAGTTTTTAGTTAGTTGCCTCCAAAGGCAGTGTTTAGTCAATAGTGCTTTTCATTTTTGGTTACAGTAAGCATATAGAACATTGACATGCTATCCTTTCAGCTATGAACTGGAAATTTGAGTTTACTTTTAAAAACGGTATTGGCCTCAGATTGGAACAGAATGCTTTTACATGGCATTTTTCATACACCTCAGGATGTCCCAAGGCACTTTATAGTCAGATAAAATACTTTTGAAACATAATCACCATTGAACTGTAGTAATGCAGCAGCCAATTTTTAAATAATAATAATATAATAATAATAATTTTTATTATTTACCCATTGCTCTTGATGTGGCCTCCTTGACATTCAGGAGACAGGACACCAACTTGTTGAATGCCAACTTTCAGAGAACATCTCCAGGACACACGCACTAAACAACCCCTCTGTCCTGTGGCCGACCACTTCAACTCCCCCTCCATCAAGGACATGCAAGTCTTTGGCCTCCTCCAACACCAAACTCTAGCCACCCGACACCTGGAGGAAGAACGCCTCATCTTCCACCTTGGGACCCTCCAACCACACGGAATCAGTGTCATTTTCACCAGTTTCCTCATCTCTTCTCACCTTATCCCAGATCCAATCCTCCAACTCAGTACCACACACTTGAACTGTCCATTTTCCTGCCCATCTATCCACTCCACCTTATCAGCCCCCACCTCAAGCTACCTATTGCATTCCCAGCTACCTTTTCCCAGCCCAACTCCCCTCCCATTTATCTCTCAGCCCCCTCGGGCCTGCCCACATTATTGATGCTTGACTCTCCTGCTCATAGGATGCTGCCTGACTGGCTATGCTTTTCCAGCGCCACACTTGTTTATTGGTCATTATTTATAGGTCAGCGTAACTGTAAATATTACCACTCTATTCACCCCACAGATGAGTCCAATTTTATATTTACCAGTAAATGCACATTTGCAAACAAAAAAAAACCCAGTAATGCTTCATCAGCAACAGGAATCCAAGTAAAAAGAATTTAACTGAAAGAGGGCCATTCAGGACTTTTCTGGTATTGTATCTGAAGCACGGTCCGGGGCTCAAACTAAATCTGAGGTTTCCTCCACAGGCTGGGACCGTGAACGGGAAACAAGATTTCAGGTTCAATCCTAGCCCTTTTTTTCCCCTTTGGCTTAAGGCAAGACCAATGTGGATTATCATTCTACAATCTGTTTGAATATTTTTTGCAAAATGAACTGACAGAAAAATTAAATCACGGCATAGCAACAGAGACCTATCTTTGCTACGAACATTTCATAGTTAGAAGTGCGTCACCCCTTCAGGGTTTACAACATTGTGCCATAATGATTCAAATCCCTTTTTGGGGAAACATCGCACTTTAATGCAATCTGGCGTCTAACCAGTTCAAAGAAATAACCAAATGAACTCGCTAACAACTAAATGAAATTAAAGAAACGAAGTATATTTTAAGGAAATCGAAGACAAGTCGTAAAACAGAAAAATCTAGGTTAATTTCACACAGATCATCAGTAGACTCCATAAAATGGAGTGTGCTGCAATCTAACTGCAAAGACCGCAAGCCACATTATTTTCAGCACAAATCCATATTCATTCATTCATGCATTATATACCTACCGCAGGAAAATGAAAATTCACAGACTTTTAATAGAGAGAGAAAATTCTTATGTCAAGAAAAGGTGCAAAGATAACTAACATTTTCATACATAAATTCATGTAAACAGGGACACTTGAGACTGGTCACACCGGTGATGCGCGCACACCAAGGGTATTTTCTCTGCACACACCAAGTGTGCAAAGAACACATTGTCAATCCATCGCAAAGGTGAGAGTATGTGAAGGTTGCTCTCCTCCCACTGCGCCACAGCCGTTCGTTCATTCATTCATTCACTGACTCCAGGGGTCTCCATGGAGAGCGCGAGCCGCCGGCGGGATAGAGGCAGGTCACGTGATTGTGCCGCTTGACCGTTTTCACATTTTCAAAAAAAAACGACCAGTAGGTTTTTTTTCAAGACTTCCACTTTCCCAGATTCAGCTTGCGCTTTCCATTTAAGCATGTAATTCGGGGATATGTTGTTCATATACGTCGGTCTAACCTTACCTGAATGTAGTAGTGGCTGCCACAGATCTTCCTCAAAGAGGCCCAGGAAAGCAATCCCCTCGCCATGGTAATAGAGCGCATCCACTCTCCTGTGTCTCTTTTTCCCTTTGCTCACACCGTCCAACACTTCACAGCCGCCTGACTCCAACCCACACACATCAGCGACCACACCTTGTAGGGTTTAGACTTCATTTGTCCCACGGTCTCTCCTCCTCCTCCTCCTCCCTTTACCCCGGTTTTGTTTGAAGGCGTCATTTGCGCTTCCAAGCGACTCCAACCGCTTCTGTTAAAGGCGCAACAGCTTCTGGAAAACGGCCAATCCGCTAGACAGAATTTAGCCGACGGAATTTTTCGATGTAACGAAGTGTACACGCAGCGAAAAATCTTCTCCCCACCCCCTTTTCAATTACGTAATATTGCCACGAGTTTTGAGTCAGCGCAAGGAATATTCGTACGTATTTAAAATTAGATTTTAACAGCTGCGAAAGGTGACAACACACGTTTATGTGGCGCCTTTCACGACCAGCAAGCGTTTCCAAATCACTTTATAAGCCAATGAGCAAGTACTTTTGAGGTTTGTCACTGTGGTGGTATAAGAAATAGAGCATCCAATCTGAACACAGTAAGCTCTCACAAACGAAAATACTATAGTGCCAGAAAATCTGTTTCTGCTGTGTTTTGGAATTGGTAGACAAATATTGGACCAGGCAGTAATAATAACTCTGCTCTTCTAAATACCTGTAGTTCCACACGATCTTTTACATTCACCTGAGAGGTTGTGCATTCAAATATCTGCTGTAAGGCTTGATGAGTCAAAAAGTGTGGCGCTGGAAAAGCACAGCTGGTCAGGTAGCAGGAGAGTCGACGTTTCGAGCATAAATTCTTCATCCGGAATCATATTCCAGTTTATGCTCCAAACGTTGACTATCCTGCTCCTCAGATGCTGCCTGACCGGCTGTGCTTTTCCAGCACCACACTTTTTGACTCTGATCTCCAGCATCTGCAGTCCTCACTTTCTCCCCTAACACTGTCTGAATTAGGTGTGAGAAACGAAGTTCACTGCCAAATAATTTTAGTCCGAGTCAAATTCCGAAGTAGTCTTTATTCATACGTTCTTGCAAGCCCGGGTGACCACAAAGTCGGCACACTTCTGAATAATATTATTTCACATTTATACAGTTTTCTATGAGGCTCCCTGTACCTCCCCTTTTACCTCGTATGTGACAGTTGTATTGCTCTGTGCAGCTGCTAATCTAATCGGCTTACCACATCTGTCTGTGGCCTGTTGTTAGCGTGCAACTCCCCTTGATAGCTGAGTCTTATTACTTTTGATGATGCAACACTGGGTCTTACCACTTCTGCACACTGAGTCTTTATGACTTCTGAGTACCTGACTTCTGCAGAAGCAACACTTAGACATATTTTCCACATTAGGTAACTGCCATAACTTGAGCTAGTAAAGGGATGCATGTCATATAGTCATACAGATGTACAGCACGGAACAGACCCTTCTGTTCAACACCTCTATCCCTACTAGATACCCTAAAATAATCTAGTCTCACTTGCTAGCACTTGGCCCATAACCCTCTAAATCCTTCTTATTCATATATCCAACCACATGCCTTTTAAATGTTGTAATCATGCCAGCTTCCTCTAGCAGCTCATTCCATGCATGCACCATGCTCTGTGTGAAAAAGTTGCCCCTTAGATCCCTGTATCGTTGGTATCCACATGAACCAGAACAACTGGATCCTTCCCCTCCCACTTTTAAGTTTTTCTTCAGTTTGGATGAGATGTCCTTAACCCTGCCACTGGACAGTCTTAGGACTCACCCTCTCCGTTTCAGAGAACAGTATCTATCCCCCTTATTTAGCTATCCTAACTAATCTGTCCCCACTATGACTACATTCCGTTTTACTACCCCTTTCTGAATGGGGCCCTACACCAAGAGTTCTTAATCATATTACACATCCTGTTGTAGTCCCTGCTCTCATCCATACAAACTGAAAGAACCTCAAATCTGTTTGACAATTGCATTGGCTAAGCATCCTCCAATGTTATCTTTTGGGCTCCTATACCTGCTTCACATGCAATTATGCCCTCATATCCCTGACTATGGACCAAATCAGAAGAATCTACCTTAAGATGAACGAAATGTCCACATAATCTTTCTACTCCTTGATGCAGCGAGGTGTCTGAAGCTCAGCCTCCCACTCATCAAGTGGGATTCAAAGTTCCGTAAGCCATGATTCACTCTGGTGACCACCAACTCTCACAATCACAACATCTTACATCCTTATGTTTATTTCATGAATTAGGTTTCAAGCTTAGAGATATAAGTCAACTGGTATTTAAAACTTTTGTAACTAATGCATCAAATTTGAAATGTCTGGGTGCTCCGGTTTCCTCCCACAGTCCAAAGATGAGCAGGTCAGGTGAATTGGCCATGTTAAATTGCCCATAGTGTTAGGTGCATTCGTCAGTGGGAAATGGATCTGGGTGGGTTACTCTTCAGAGGGTCAGTGTGGACTTGTTGGGCCGAAGGGCCTGTTTCCGCACTGTAGGGAATCTAATCTAATCCCTTTTAAATTTTTCCTCTCTCACCCTAAACCTATAACCTCTAGTTCTGGACTCCTCCAGACCTTGACTATTTACCCTTTCTGTGTCCCTCATGATTTTATAAATCTCTTTAAGGTCACCCCTCAGCTTCCCACACTCCAGGGAAAACAGCCCCAGCCTATTCAGCCTGTCCCTATAACTCAAACCCTCCAATCCTGGCAACATCCTTGTAAATCTTTTCTGAACCGTCTCAAGTTTCACAACATTCTTCCAATAGGAGGGAGACCAGAATTGCACATAATATTTCAATAATGGTCTAACCAATGTCCCGTACAGCTGCAACATGGCCTCCCAACTTCTATACTTGATGCTCTGACCAATAAAGGGAAGCATTCTTCATTAGTGGAATTGGGTATCCCTTCCCGCTCTTTGCTACTTCTCCTTGATTGCCTGTTTGAGATTCTCCAAGCAGGGAAGCCATTTCATTTTTGAAAAGAAACTAATTTTCCCAAATATAAAATGATTTTCCTAGCTTAGACTTGGCTTGGTATGAGACTGATCTAAGAATTATAGTAAACAAAAAACTGCGGATGCTGGAAATCAGAAACAAAAACAGAACTTGCTGGAAAAACTCAGCAGATCTTGCAGCATCTGTGAAGAGAAAGCAAAGTCAGAACTGAAGTAGGGTCACTGGACATGAAATGTTGACTGCTTTCTCTCCACAGGTGCTGCCAGACCTGTTGAATTTCTCCAGCAATTATCGTACTTTCAATCATAACCATGTTCAGTTATTCCAGACAAGCACAGATTGCTCAACTGAATAATAACTAAGTAGAGCATATGTCTTATACTACACTGTGCTCTAAGCTCTGGTATGACCTCATTCTCCATTCAGTTCTGATCACCAAACTGCAAAGTAGGTATCCACACCTTGGATGCAGCATAAATAAGGGCCACAGAGATTATTTGATTTATTTTTGTCACATGTACAATGAAAAGGTTTGTTTTGCGTGTAGTACAGGCAGATCATACCATACAGAGATCAGAGGGTGGTAGAACAGAGCAAGGAGTACAATGTTATGGCTGCAAAAAAGGTGTACAAAAAGCAAGATCAATATCAGGTTTGTAACTTGAGAGGTCCATTCAAAAGTCTAATAACTATGGGTAAGATGCTGTCCTTGAACCTGTTGGTACGTGTGTTTAACCATTTCTATCTTCTGCTTCTGTAAGAAGTTGAAAGAGTTTAGAACTGGGGTGGGAGAGGTGTTTGATGACGTTGGCTGCCTTTCTGAAGGTGGGTTGTGTAGATGGAGTCAATGGATGGAAGGTTGGCTTGCATGATGGACTGAGCTGTGTTCACCAACTCTTCATAGTTTTTTGCGGTCCTGGGCAGAGCAATTCCAGTACCAAGCTGAGATAGATCCAGATAGAATGTTTTCTCTGGGGATTCTTATTGCCAAAGAACTACATACGTGCAAAACTGTAAAACACAGAAAAGCTGATAGCTCAAAATAAGCCTTATAAAATGCTCAATTAAGGTTTATGATTAAAGTCATTGAATAATCTAAGTTCCTTGCAGTGCATGAGATTTCAGGTTGAAACCCAGCAACCTCTAATGTAAGCATGACGTGACGTAGTACAGAAGGAGGCCACTCAGACCATCATGCTTGTGCTGGCTTTATGATAGAGCTTTCCAAATAGTCCCATTGCTTGCCTTTTTCCCATACCTCTCAAAATTTCCCTCCTTCAAGTATTCCAATTCCATTTTGAAAATTATTTTACAATCTGAATCAAACACTGGGTAATGAAGCAATCTATGTCTGCATGCAGTAAGATTCCTAACACATATGTTTGAGTAGATATGTTACAAGTAACTTTTCCACCACAAAAGTTGTAGTCAATGACCATCTCAACAAGAGTAATTCTAAACACTTGTTTTGACTGACAAGAAATATAACTGGGCCAGACCCATAAACAATGTGGCTGCAAAAAGAATTATAGGCTGGGAATTGTGCAACAACTGATTCAACCCGACTCCCAGAGTCTTTCCACCAAATACAAAATACAAGTCAAAAGTGTGTTGAAAACTAACTTCTTGTCTGGAAGACTGCAGGTTCAACAACATTAAAATAGCTTGACACCATTTAGTTCCTGATGAAGAGCTTATGCTCAAAACATCGATTCTTCCACTCCTCGGATGCTGCTTGACCAGCTGTGCTTTTCCAGCATCACACACTCGACTCTGATCTCCAGTATCTGCAGTCCTCACTTTCTACCAGTACACAGCAGCCCTCTTAATCAGAACTTGGCCACAATCTTAAACATTTACTCCCTCTACCACGAGTGCACTGTGGGTTCAGTGTATATTACTATCCCCATGAAGAACTTCTGGGAAGAAACAAATTTTCACAGCATCAGTGGAGAGAAAACTGCTAAACAAATTTTCATTTTTTGAAAACCTAGAGTAACAAACCAATTAAAACCAACATAATTCATAATTGATTAATAGAGGATGGATATTTCACATATAAGAGGAAATTTCACGATAAATTGTTGATGCAACAAATTCATTTTGTTTTAATTCACTCAAGACATCGGCATGGCTGTCTGGACCAACATTTATTGGCTTTCCCTAGTTTCCCTTGAGAACGTGATGGTGAACTGCCTTCTTGAACCACTGTAATCCATGAACTGTAGGTACACTCATAAAGCTGTTTGGGAGGGAATTCAGGATTTTGACCCAGTGACAGTGAAGGAATGGTGATTTATTTCCAAGTCAGGATGGCGAATGACTTTGACAGGATCCTGTAGGTGGCAGCGTTTACATGCATCCGCTGCCCATGTCCTTCCAGATGGTAGTGATGATGTGGAGATGCTGGAGTTTGATTGGGGTGGACAAGGACAAAAATCAAATGACACCAGGTTATAGTCCAACAGGTTTATTTGAAATTGCAAGGTTTTGGAGCTCAGCTCATTCCTCAGGTATGGTATGATGGAGAGCAATAAGACACAGTATTTGTAAATCAGTAGTGACCAACTTTAAAACTAGTTGCTCTTGTTGAATCCTTTAATCAGTCAGGAGGTAGACTGCTGATTAAAATGTAAAATCCAAATTACTTTCAAGTCTTTGTCCCTAGAAAATTGAAGATTTTATCAATGTACATCTCAAGTTAGACAGTGCAGTTTAGGTGTGAGGTCCCACTCCAAATCTGCCTATATTTTAAGCTGAGGTCAGGTTTTTGTTTTGACAGAAAAGAACCTTGAATGAAATAAATAAATGATTTTGAATATGAAAAGTGCTGTCAAAAGATTATTTGGTGAATTTCTGCAGTGCATCTTGCAGATGGTACACAACTACTGCTACTGAGTATCAGTGATCGAAGGAGTGGATATTTGTGGATGAAGTATCAGTTCAGTTATAGAGTCATAGAGATGTACAGCACGGAAACAGACCCTTTGGTCCAATCTGTCCATGATGACCAGATATCCCAAAACAATCTAGTCCTACCTGCCAGCACCTGGCCCATATCCCTCCAAACCGTTCCTATTCATATACCCATCCAGATACCTCATAAATGTTGCAATTTCACTAGCCTCCACCACTTCCTTTGGCAGCTCATTCCATACATGTACCACCCTCTGCATGAAACATTGGCCCCTTAGGTCTCTTTTATATCTTTCCCCTCTCACCCTAAACCTATACCCTTTGGTTCTGGGCTCCCCACCCAAGGAAAAGACTTTGTCTATTTATCCTGTCCATGCCCTTCATGATTTTGTAAACCTCTATAAGCTCACCCCTCAGCCTCCGACGCTCCAGGGAAAACAGCCCCAAACTGTTCAGCCTCTCCCTATAGCTCAAATCCTCCAACCCTGGCAACATCCTTGGAAATCTTTTCTGAACCCTTAGAAGTTTCACAACAGCTGCAACATGACCTCCCAACTCCTGTATTCAATACTCTGACCAATAAAGGAAAGCATACCAAACGCCGCCTTCACTATCCTATCTATCTGTGACTCCACTTTCAAGGAGCTATGAACCTGCACTCCAAGGTCTCTTTGTTCAGCAACACTCCCAAGGACCTTACCATTAATTGTATAAGCTCTGCAATGATTTGCTTTCCCAAAATGCAGCATCTCGTGTTTATCTGAATTAAACTCTGCCTCTTCTCAGCCCATTGGCCCATCTGATCAAGATCCTGTTGTAATCTGAGGTAATCTTCTTCGCTGTTCACTACACCTCCTATTTTGGTGTCATCTGCAAACTTACTAATTATACATCTTATGCTCACATCAAAATCATAGAGTCATAGAGATGTACAGCATGGAAACAGACCCTTAGGTCGAACCCATCCATGCCGACCAGATATCCCAACCCAATCTAGTCCCAACTGCCAGCACCCGGCCCATATTCCTCCAAACCCTTCATATACCCATCCAAATGCCTCTTAAATGTTGCAATTGTACCAGCCTCCATCACATGGGCTGAGAAGTGGCAGATGGAGTTTAATTCAGATAAATGCAAGGTGCTGCATTTTGGGAAAGCAAATCATTGCAGGACTTATACACTTAATGGTAAGGTCCTAGGGAATGTTGCTGAACAAAGAGACCTTGGAGTGCAGGTTCATAGCACCTTGAAAGTGGAATTGCAGGTAGATAGGATAGTGAAGAAGGCATTTGGTATGCTTTCCTTTATTGGTCAGAGTATTGAGTACAGGAGTTGGGAGGTCATGTTGCAGCTGTACAGGACATTGGTTAGGCCACTGTTGAAATATTGACAGTGCAATTCTGGTCTCCTTCCTATTGGAAAGATGTTGTGAAACTTGAAAGGGTTCAGAAAAGATTTCCAAGGATGTCTTCTACCTTTGAGCCAGTTGTCCGTAGTGGAACAAAGTATCAATGCTTGTCATGAAGATGACGTACACACTATAAAAAGGAGGATTCAAACTATTTAGAAAAAGAAATTTTACAACTGGTTTTATTAATTTCAGAGGAACCATAAATAATTAACTCAGAACATGGGTACATAATTTTATATGAACTTCTGATTGAATCAAAAGTCAATTTGCAAATTTTAAAATGATCAAATGATAGAGATTAACTTAATGCAAGGAAAATATTTAAAAGAAATAACTTCCATTTATATTGCACTCTAATTCCAAGGCATTCAAATCCAGTTTGAAATATTCTGTCATTGCACAGATTAAAGCAGCTGCCAACATGCTCAGCAAGATTCTTCAAACAGCAATGTAATTAGTCGGCAAAGTGGGTCAATGGTTAGCACTGCTGCCTAACAGCTCCAGAGACCCAGCTTCAATTCCACCTTTAGGCCAGTCTGTACGGAGTTTGCACGCTCTTCCTGTGTCGTCTCCAGATGCTTTGGTTTCCTCCCAAAAATATGCAGGTTAGGTGGATTTGTCAAGCTAAATTGCCCACAGTGTCCAAAAACATGCAGGGTTACAGGGATAGGGTGGGTCTGGGTGGAATGGTCTTCTGAGAGTGACTACAACAAGAACCGAGCTATGAAAAATACTTCATATTTATATTTTAAGTTCAGAAAAGATTTACAAGGATGTTGCCAGGGTTGGAGGATTTGAGCTATAAGGAGAGGCTGAACAGGCTGGGGCTGTTTTCCCTGGAGCGTCGGAGGCTGAGGGGTGACCTTATAGAGGTTTACAAAATTATGAGGGGCATAGATAGGATAAATGGACAAAGTCTTTTCCCTGGGGTCAGGGAGTTCAGAACTAGAGGGCATAGGTTTAGGATGGGAGGGGAAAGATATAAAAGAAACCTAAGGGGCAATGTTTTCACGCAGAGGGTGGTACGAAAATCATTTATATAAATGACGAAAAGTAGTGGACCCAGCACTGATCCTTGTGGCACTCCACTGGTCACAGGCCTCCAGTGTGGAAAACAATCCTCCAACACCACCCTCTGTGTTCTACCTTTGAGCCAGTTCTGTATCCAAATGGCTAGTTCTCCCGGTACTCCGTGAGATCTAACCTTGCTAACCAGTCTCCCATGGGGAACCTTGTCGAGCACCTTACTGAAGTCCATATAGATCAAATCTACCGCTCTGCCCTCATCAATCCCCTTCGTTACTTCTTCAAAAAACTCAATCAAGTTTGTGAGACATGATTTCCCACACACAAAGCCATGTTGACTATCCCTAATCAGTCCTTGCCTTTCCAAACACATGTAAATCCTGTCCCTTAGGATTCCCTCCAACAACTTGCCCATCACCGACATCAGGCTCACTGGTCTATCGTTCCCTGGCTTCTCCTTACTACCTTTCTTAAACAGTGGCGCCACGTTAGCCAACCTCCAGTCTTCTGGCATCTTACCCGTGACTATGGATGATACAACTATTTCAGTATGAGGTCCAGCTTTCACTTCTCTAGCCTCCCACAGAGTTCAAGAGTATACCTGATCAGGTCCTGGGGATTTATCCACCTTTATGCGTTTCAAGACATCCAGCACTTCCTCCTCTGTAATATGGACATTTTTCAAGATGTCACCATCTATTTCCTTACATTCTATATCTTCCATGTCCTTTTCCATAGTAAATACTGATGCAAAATACTCGTTTTGTATCTGCCCCATTTTCTGCAGCTCCACATAAACCTCATTGGGTTTTTGAGAAGGTGACCAAGCACGTGGATGAGGGTAGGGCAGTTGATGTGGTAAATGTGGACTTCAGTAAAGCCTTTGATAAGATTCCACATGGTAGGCTGTTGAAGAAAATGCAGAGGCAAGGGATTGAGGGTGATTTAGCAGTTTGGATTAGAAACTGGCTTTCTGAAAGAAGGCAGTGAGGGGTGGTTGGTTGATGGAAAATATTCAGCCTGGGGTCCAGTTATTAGTGGTGTGCCACAAGAATCTGTTTTGGGACCACTGCTTTTTGCCATTTTTATAAATGAGTTAGATGCAGGCATAGGTGGATGGATTAGTAAATTTGCAGATGACACTAAAGTCAGTGGAGTAGTGGACTTGGAAGAATGTTACAGGTTGCAGCGGGACTTGGATAAACTGCAGTATTGGGCTGAGAGGTGGCAGATGGAGTTCAATGCAGCTAAATGTGAGGTGATGCACTTTGGGAAGAATAACAGGCAGGCAGAGTACTGAGTCAATGGTAAGACTCTTGGTAGTGTGGATGTGCAGAGTGATCTTGGAGTCTATGTACATAGATCCCTGAAAGTTGCCACCCAGACTGATAGTGCTGTTACGAGGGTTTACGGTGTGTTAGGTTTCATTGGTAGAGGGATTGAGTTCTGGAGTTGCAATATCATGCTGCAACTATACAAAATGCTACTGCAGCCACACTTAGAATATTGCGTACAGTTCTGGTCGCCATATTTCAGGAAGGATGTGGAAGCATTGGAAAAGGTGCAGAGGAGATTTACCAGGATGTTGCCTAGTCTGGAGGGAAGGTCTTATGAGGAAAGGCTGAGAGAGTTGGGTCTGTTCTCATTGGAAAGAAAAAGGCTAAGAGGGGATTTGAAAGAGACACACAAGATGATCAGAGGATTAGATAGGGTAGACAATGAAAGTACAAGGGGGCATAACTACAAATTGAGGGGTAATAGATTTAAGACAGATGTCAGAGGCAGGTTCTTTACTCAGAGAGTGATAAGGGTGTGGAATGCCCTACCTGCCAATGTAGTTAACTCAGCCACATGAAGGAGATTTAAACAATCTTTGGATAAGCACAGGGAAGATAATGGGATAATGTAGGGGGACGAGCTGAGAATTGTTCACAGGTCAGTGCAATATTGAGGGTCGAAGGGCCTGTTCTGCGCTGTGTTGTTCCATGTTCTGTGATCTATAAAGGCTGCCTTTCTGATCTTTGAGGGGCCCTATTCTCTCCCTGGTTACCCTTTTGTCCTTTGGATTCTCCTTAATTCTATTTGCCAAAGTTATCTCATATCCCCCTCTTTGCCCTCCTCATTTCCCTCTTAAGTATACTCCTACTGCCTTTATACTCTTCCAAGGATTCACTCGATCGATGCTGCCTGACATATGCTTCCTTCTTTTTCTTAACCAAACCGTCAATTTCTTTCGTCATCCAGCATTCCCTATACCTACCAGCCTTCCCTTTCATCCTAACAGGAATATATTTTGTCTGGACTCTCGTTATCTCATTTCTGAAGGCTTCCCATTTTCCAGCCATCCCTTTACCTGCGAATTTTTGCCCCCAATCAGCTTTGGAAAGTTCTTGCCTAATACCATCAAAATTGGCCTTTCTCCAATTTGTAACTTCAACTTTTAGATCTGGTCTATCCTTTTCCATCACTATTTTAAATCTAATAGAATTATGATCGCTGGCCCCAAAGTGCTCCCCCACTGACACCTCAGTCACCTGCCCTGCCATATTACCCAAGAGTAGGTCAAGTCTTGCACCTTCTCTAGTAGGTACATCCACACACTGAATCAGAAAATTTCCTTGTACACACTTAACAAATTCCTCTCCATCTAAACCCTTAACACTGTGGCAGTCCTAATCTATGTTTGGAAAATTAAAATCCCCTATCATAACCACCCTATTATTCTTACAGATAACTGAGATCTCCTTACAAATTTGTTTCTATAACACAATCCCAATAAGGTGATCATCCCTGTCTTATTTCTCAGTTCCACCCAAATAACTTCCCTGGATGTATTTCCGGGAATATCCTCCCTTAGTACAGTTGTAATGCTATCCCTTATCAAAAGCGCCACTCCCTCTCCTCTCTTGTCTCCCTTTCTATCCTTCCTGTACCATTTGTATCCTGGAACATTAAGCTGCCAGTCCTGTCCACCCCTGAGCCATGTTTCTGTAATTGCTATGATAGCCCAGTCCCATTTCCTAACCATGCCCTGAGTTCATCTGCCTTGCCTGTTAGGACCCTTACATTGAAATAAATGCAGTTTAATTTATCAGTCCTTCCTTGCTTTGTCCCTGCCTGACCTGACTGACTCACTTCTTTTCTCAACTATACCAGTCTCAGATTGATCTCTTTCCTCACTATTTCCCTGGGTTCCCCGCCCCCCCCCACCCAACCTTACTAGTTTAAATCCTCCCAAGCAGCTCTAGCAAATCTCCCTGCCAGTATATTAGCCCCCTTCCAATGCAGGTGCAATCCGTCCTCCTTGTACAGGTCACTTCTACCCCAAAAGAGATTCCAATGATCCAAAAATGTGAATCCTTCTCTCATACACCAGCTCCTCAGCCATGCATTCATCTGCTCTATCCTCCTATTCCTGCCCTGACTAGCTCGTAGCACCGGAGTAATCCAAATATTACTACTCTTGAGGACCTTTTAAATTCCTGCATAACTCTCTGTAGTCTCCATTCAGAATCTCAACCTTTTCCTTCCTATATTGTTGGTTCCGATGTGTACAATGACCTCCTGCTGACTCCTCTCCCCCTTGAGAATATTCTGCACCCGCTCTGAGACATCCTTGATCCTGGCACCAGGGAAGCAACACACCATTCTGATTTTTCGCTGTTGGCCACAGAAACGTCTGTCTATGCCTCGGACTAGAGAGGCCCTTAACACAATTGATCTCTTGGAACCCGATGTACCTGTCATTACGTTAGAGCCAGTCTCAATACCAGAAACTTGGCTGTTTGTGCTACGTTCCCCTGAGAATCCATCATCCCCTACATTTTCCAAAACAGCATACTTGTATGAAATGGGGATAGCCACAGAAGACACTTCCATTAACTGCCTAACTCTCTTACCTTTCCTGGAGTTAACCCATCTATGTGACTGTATCTGCGACTTTTCCCCCTTCCTATAACTGCCATCCATCACATCCTCTTGCACTTGTAAATTCCTCATTGCCTCTAACTGTCTCTCCAACCGATCCATTAGGTCTGATAGGATTCACAACCAACGGCATTTATTGCAAATATAATCCTCAGTAACTCGTAAATTCTCCCTAAACTCCCACATCCGACAAGAAGAGCATATATTTGCTCCTTCACAATCTACAGACCAAGAAAATAGCACCATCTTATTCCTCTACAAAACACTGCCCCAGGTTAAATTAATAGTTATGACTTATATTTTAAGTTTAATCAAGAGACATATTTCAATAAAACATATAATCAAGAAAGAACCCACTCTACTCACTACTGCAGACTTGCTGCCACACCATGCTTAAATATTCACTTCTGTTTCTGTGCTGTGACTTCTCCCAAACAAGTTCCTCCAAGATTTGTCGTGAACTTCACTGTTTGTTAATTTTCCCAGATGCACTCCAATGCACTCCCTCACCCCACTTTTCCCAGAGGCCCCATTAATTTTATTAAGTGATTTACTATTAAGTGAGGTTTCACTGGAATGTAACTTCGGTATTATAGGAAAACTACTTGTACTGTTCAAAAAAGGAAGACAGATAGAAATCTACTAACTAGATGCCAGTCAAGCTGATTTCAATGGTGGGGAAATTTTCAGAAATAATAATCTGAAACAAATTAATTCTGTCTGTAAAATATTAGTTATATACAAAATCATCATGGATTTGTTAAGGATAAATCTTGTTTAACTTTTCGGCAGCAGTTGGAGTGGGAGGAGCGACAGTGAGGACCAAAGGACCGATGGGTAGGTAAATTGTAAACGATGTAAAAGCTTGCTTCAGGAGTTCAGCGTTTACATCGTTTACAATTTACCTACCCATCGGAGAGGAACAGCCATTGGGAATTCTGCACTGTCTGCCGGTTCCTCTCAACAACAAGTATACTGTTTGGGGTGAAACAACTTATCAGGGTAAGCAATGGGGAACAAGTCTCTGGCACAGAGTCTGTTCCTGTTGCTCAGAAGGGAAGAGGAACAGAGCATTAGTCATTGGGGACTCCATAGTTAGGGGGACAAATAGGAGGTTCTGTGGGAATGAGACAGACTCAGCGGTTGGTGTGTTGCCTCCCAGGTGCCAGGGTTCGTGATGTTTCTGATTTTGTTTTCAGGATCCTTGAGGGGGAGCAGCCCCAAGTTGTGGTCCACATAGGCACCAACGACATAGGTAGGACGAGAGATGGGGTTTAAAGCAGAAATTAGGGGAGCTAGGGTGGAAGCTTTGAGCTAGAACAAACAGAATTGTTATCTCTGGTTTGTTGCCCATATCACACGCTAGCAAGGCAAGGAATAGAGAGAGAGAGAGAGAGAGAGAGACGAGTTGAACACATGACTACAGGAATGGTGCAGCAGAGAGGGTTCTGGATTCTTGGATAATTGAGGCTCTTTCTGGTGTAGGTGGGACCTCTACAAACAGGATGGTGTTCACCTGAACCAGAGGGGTACCAATATCCTGGAGGGGATGTTTGCTAATGCTCTTTGAGTGGGTTTAAACTAATTCAGCAAGGGATGGGAACTGAAATTGTAGTTTGGGTATACTGGAGGATGAGCGCAGTGAAGATTTCAAGATCGCAAGAAGGCACCGGCAAGCAAGAAGTTGGTTTGAAGTTTGTCTACTTCAACATCAGGAGCATCCGGAATAAGGTGGGTGAATTGCAACATGGGTTGGTACCTGGGATCTTGATGTTGTGGCCATTTCAGAGACATGGGTAGAGCAGGTACAGGAATGGTTATTGCAGGTTTGGGGATTTAGATTTTTCAGTAAGAACAGAGAGAATGGTAAAAGAGAGGTTGGTGTGGCACTGTTAGTCAAGGACAGTATTACGGTTGCAGAAAGGATGTTTGAGGACTCGTCTACTGAGGTAGTATGGGCTGAAATTAGAAACAGGAAAGGAGAGGTTACCCTGTTGGGAGTTTTCTATAGGCCTCCAAATAGTTCCAGAGATGTAGAGGATAGGATAGCAAAGATGATCCTCGATAGGAGCGAGAGAGACAGGGTAGTTTTTATGGGGTCTTTAACTTTCCAAATATTGACTGGGAATACTATAGTTAAAGTACTTTAGATGGGTCAGTTTTGGTCCAATGTGTGCAGAAGGGTTTCTTGACACAGTATATAGACAGGCTAACAAGGGGCGAGTTCACATTAGATTTGGTACTTGGTAATGAATCCGGCCAGGTGTTAGATTTGGAGGTTGGTGAGCACTTTGGTGATAGTGATCACAATTTGGTTATGTTTGCTTCAGTGATGGAAAGGGATCGGTATATACCGCAGGGCAAGAGTTAGAGCTGGTGGACGGGCAATTCCAATGTGATTAGGCAAGATTTAGGATGCATAGGATGGGGAAGGAATCTGCACGGAATAGGCACAATTGAAACGTGGAGCTTGTTCAAGGACCAGCTATTGCGGGTCCTTGATAAGTATGTACTGGCAGGGAGAAAGTTGTCGAGAGCCGTGGTTTACTAAAGAAGTTGAATCTCTTGTCAAGAGGAAGAAGAAAGCTTATGTTAGGATGAGATATGATGTTAGGGTGCTTGAGAGTTACAAGTTAGCCAGGAAAGACCAAAACAGAGAGCTAAGAAGAGCCAAGAGGGGACATGAGACATCATTGACAGATAGGATCAAGGAAAACCCTGAGGATTTCTGTAGCTATATCAGGAATAAAAGAATGACTCAAGTAAGATTAGGGCCAATCAAGCATAGCATGGGAAGTTGTGCGTGGAGCCAGAGGCGATAGGGGAAGTGCTAAATGAATATTTTTTGTCAGTATTCACACGAGAAAAAGACAATGTGATCAAGGAGAATACTGAGATATAGGCTACTAGTTGCGGTTGAGGTGCATAAGGAGGAGATGTCAGCAATTCTGGAAAGTGTAAAAATAGGTAAGTCCCCTTGGCTGGATGGGATTTATCCTAGGATTCTCTGGGAAGCCAGGGAGGAGATTGCCGAGCCTTTGGCTTTGATCTTTATGTTGTCATTTTCTACAGGAATAGTGCCAGAAGACTGAAGGATAGCAAATGTTGTTTCCTTGTTCAAGAAGGGGAATAGAAACAACCCTGGAAATTATAGACCTGTGAGCCTTACTTCAGTTGTGGGTAAAGAATTGGAAAAGTTTATAAGAGATAAGATTTATAATCATCTAGAGAGGAATAAGTTGATTAGGAATAGTGAACGCAGTTTTGTGAAGTATAGGTCGTGCCTCACAAACCTTATTGAGTTCTTTGAGATGGTGACCAAACAAGTGGATGAGGGTAAAGTGGTTAATGTGGTGTATATCGAGTTCATTTGATAAGGTTCCCCATGGTAGGCTATTACACAAAATAGGAGGAATGGGATTGAGGGTGATTTAGTGGTTTGGATCAGAAATTGGCTAGCTGAAAGAAGACAGAGGGTGTGGTTGATGAGAAATATTCACCTTGGAGTTTAGTTACTGGTGGGGTACCACAAGGATCTATTTTGGGTCCACTCTTCTTTGTCATTTTTATAAATGACCTGGATGAGGGCATAGAAGGATGGGTTAGTAAATTTGCGATGACACCAAGGCTGGTAGAGTTGTGGACAGTGACGAAGGATGTTGTAGGTTACAGAGAGACAGAGATAAGCTGCAGAGCTGGGCTGAGAGGTGGCAAATGGAGTTTAATGTGGAAAAGTGTGATGTGATTCACTTTGGAAGGAGTAACAGGAATGCAGAATACTGGGCTAATGGTAAGATTCCTGGTAGTGTAGATGAGCAGAGAGGTCTCGGTGTCCAGGTACATAGATCCTTGATAGATGCCACCCATGTTGGTAGGGTTGTTTAGAAGGCACATGATGTGTTAGCTCTTATTGATAGGGGGATTGAGTTTCGGAACCATGAGATCATGCTACAACTGTACAAAACTCTGGTGCGACCACATTTGAAGTATTGCATACAGTTCTGGTCACCACATTATAGGAAGGATGTGAAGCTTTGGAAAGGTTCAGAGGAGATTTACTAGGATGTTGCCTGGTATGGAGGGAAGGTCTTACAAGGAAAGGCTGAACGACTTGAGGCTGTTTTCTTTGGAGAGAAGAAGGTTGAGAGGCGATTTATTTCAGACATATAAGATAATCAGAGGGTTAGATATGTTGGACAGTGAGAGGCTTTTTCCTCAGATGGTGATGGCTGGTACAAGGGGACATAGCTTTAAATTGAGTGGTGATAGCTATAGGTCAGATGTCAGAGTTAGTTTCTTTACTCAGAGAGTAGTAGGGGCGTGGAATGCACTGCCTGCAACAGTAGTAGCCTCACCAACTTTAAGAGCATTTAAATGGTCTGTGGAAAGGCATATGGATGAGAATGGAATAGTGTAGGTTAGATGGGCTTCAGATTGGTTCCACAGGTCGGCGCAACATTAAGGCCTGAAGGGCTTGTAGTGCGCTGTTATGTTCTATGTTCTAACTTGCTTGAATGTTTACTTAAATAATGGAGAGGCACTTGTATTTAGATTTTCAAAAGTCATTTGATAAAGCTTTGCCCCGAAAATGAATAAAAGAGGTCCTTTCAGAAGCAAAGTAAAAGTGACGCCTTTGACATCAAGATAATACTTTACTGGGTGGGAATCAGACTGAAATTCTCCACTGTAATGCCTCACACAAAGGAAGATTGTTGTAATAGGTGCTTGTTTGCAGGCTTGTATCGTGGCCTCAGAACATCCTAGCAGGAGATGTTCAGGATAGTTAGCTAGAGTAAAATAAAACAAAGAACTGTGGGTGCTGAAGATCTGAAACAAAACCAGAAATTTCTGGAGAAACTCAACAGGTCTGGCAGCATTTGTGGAAAGAAAGTTGCTTTCTCTGGCAGTTTCTGTTTTTGTTGCAGTCATTTGGACTATTTCAATGAATAAACCTCCTCTAATATAAGGTCAAAAGTGGTGATGTTTGCACAATGTCCAATACCATTTGTAACTCCTCAGAGACTGGAGCAGTCCGTGCCTGGGAACAGCAAGACTTGGATAACATTTAGTCTTGGGCTGAAAAGAAGCATTTGCATCACACTACTGCCAGTCTAAAACCAGTGACAATTTAACCATTTCCCCCAGTTATCATCAGGATTACTATCACTGAATCCCCAATTTCAATCTTGTGGGGGTTATGATTAATTAGGTACTTAATTGGACCAATAAGATCAACTACTATGGTGACAAGAGCAGATTAGAGATGGGAATTCCACCTCCAACTTTGCCAAGGACATGCAGGTCCTTGGCCTCCTCCATCGCCAAATCCTAGGCACCCAACGCCTGGATGAAGAACGCCTCATCTTCCACCTTGGGACCCTCTAGCCACACGGGATCAATGTGGATTTCACCAGTTTCTCCATTTCCCCTCCCCCCACTTTATCCCAGTCCAAACCTCCCAACTCAGCACCGCCCTCTTGAACTGTCCTACCTGTCTATCGGTTTATGCCCAAAACATTGACTCTCTTGCTCCTCGGATGCTGCCTGGCTGGCTGTGCTTTTCTAGCATCACACTCTTTGATTCCGCATAAAGTAACAGACTCCCCAAAGCTTCTTTACCATCCACAAGCATTTGTCAGGAGCATAACTGATTATTTTCCATTTGCCTGAATGAGTGCAGGTTGAAAAACACTCAAGAAGCTCAACTTCATCCTGTATGAAGCTACCTATTTGACTAGCATACCATCCACTGTGTAAGACATAGTCCACCTAGCACAAATGAACAGTAGTGCAGCAACTTGGAAGGCTCCTTTGACAACAACTTCCAAATCCACAACCTCTAATATTCAAAAGAGAAAAGGCAAATGATGGATAGACTTACGACACCTCCAGGTTCACCAGCAAGTCATGCTGTACGACACTGTATTGTCATTTCTTCACGATCACTGGATCAAAATCCTGGAACTCTGATCTTCTTACTCGCACAAACGTTCAATTCCATTATCACCATGTGCTCACTGAACTAAACTAGCTCATGGTCAAGGAATGTTTTAATTTTAAAATTGTCATCCTTAAAATCAAATCTCTTCACATCCTTGCCTGTTCCAATATTAAGGCTTAATATTGCCTTAAGCAGTTTGACGTCCAATATTTCTTTATAATGCTTCTGTGAAGCACATTGGAATATTTTATTGTGTTGATGTGCTCTATACCTATAAGTTGTTGATTATATTAAATGTTGTCATCCTCATTACAGTTTCATAAACAAATGCAACAAACCATCACGTTCAGTTCTTCTATGATGCAATGGTTGCATTCTGTGCAACCTTGTATTATAGAAACAATGCTTAAAGTGTTGGTGCTGTAATTGTGTTAGAGCCAACACACATTTTAAAAGTTTGTGCTGCAGAAACAGCGTCCCCAATTTGTGAATTTTATGACAGTGAATTCGCGGTGACGAAACGTGTGTTATAACAGAACAACCTGTATTTGCTATGTTATTTTCATTTCCTGTGTATTTATGCACAAAGATTCCAATGCTCTTCTAATATATTAACAATTTTACTATGTAAATCTCATTTCTTTGTCTGTTATTGTAAACTGCATTTAGTTTTCCATCTTGCTGTGCCCCTTCTACTAGATTATTTAGAATATAGAACATAGAAAAGAACAGGCCCTTTGGCCCACGATGTTGTGCCGAGGTTTAATCCTAATGTAAAATATAATATAGTCTTTTACTATTCCTGTCACAATCTGTTGTAGCCATCTACTTTAGTGAAGTATGTAACTTTCAAAATTGTTCTATCATTTCCTAAGTCCAGGAATTTAGTTACTATGTGGTTATTGATAACATTTCCCTCAAATTCCAATCTAAGAAATTAAATTTTACTTCCTGAACTTCAACTATCACTTAACCTGTGTGGCTACAATCTCTTTTGTTTCATGGGACTTTTTTGCCACAGGTCTCTTAAATACTACCTTACCAAATATCTCTTCAAGATTTGTATGAGCTATGTTGGCTGCATTCTGTTTATCAATATCACTCCTAACTTCTGTGATATAAAAAAAACTGAAGCAAAGCCTGCTGACCATAGAGCCTTACCATGTTTCTGTAAATACTTACTAATTGAACCCTTTATTATGTTAATACTTTAGCCACAAGTGAAGTAATTGTAATTGCCTTATGATTTCCTGGTTTATCTAATGTACAATGATTCCATGTGAGAAGATTAGAAGTTGCAGTGCACTGTAACTGTAATATGAAGGACATTGCTGATTATTGGAAAGTAAGAAATGAACTATAGGTGGGTTTGTATAAGGGAAAGAGAATAGAAAAGCACCTAAGAGAGTCCCAATTAGTGGAGTTACTACATCTTGGAGCAATTTGAAAGGAAATTAGCTCATAATAAACATGACTTTGATGAAGAGTCATGTCTTTAGAACGGATCTATGTTAGATCCTTGACTTTTTCAAATGTCAGTTAGATAGTAATGTCATCAATTACCAGTTAATAATGACTGGCAGTTAACTGCCAAGTTCATTTGTCAAGGCAAATATTAAATACCTTGACAAATAACCGTAAACCTGAAATGTTTAAAATATAAATGATTTAGGCAATTATTTAATTGAAATTTAAACAAACTGAGACTGGAACAGTCCGTATCCAGATGCAGCAAGACCTGAACTATATCCTGACATTAAACTGACAAGTGGTAAGATTTTCACCACACAATTGTCAGAAAATGACCATTTCCAAAAGAGAGAATCTAACCATCATCTCCTGACATTCAATGATATTATCATGACTGAATACCTCACTAATCAATATCATTTAGGTTATCATTGAGCAGAAATTGATCTGGCTATATAAATGTTGTGGTTACAAGACAAGTCATGGATTAGGAATCCCAAGCAAGTAACTCTCCTCAATTCCCCAAATCATGTCCACCATTTACATGGCTCGGGTCTTGTCGATATATAATGGCCCTATGATTATTTTTACACACCTTAGTGAATTGACTACATATCTGGTCTTCATTTGCTTGCTCATTTTTGGGGGCCTATAATACTCCTAACAGTTTGAGAGCCCCTTTTTATTCCAAAAATCTACACACAAAACCTCATTTGATGACCATACCAAGATATCATCCCTCCTTACTGCACTAACTGATTCCCTAACTAATAATGCAACACCAACACCACTTTTGTATCTTTCCCTTTTCTGCCTGAAGATTCTATACCTGGAATGTTAAGTTGCCAGTCTTATCCATCATGTCTCTGTGATGGCTTCAACGTTGCCGTTCCATGTGTCAATCCATGTCCTTAACTCATCTGTTTTACCTCTAATAATCCTGGCATCGAACTCGAGGCAATATAACTTCGCCTTATTCCATGAGACACCCCATGGCTGAACTCATTCTGCCTTAGTTCCTTTTCTAAGTTGTTACATTGCTACTGAACTAATGCACTGTGATCCTGCCAATTTTCTATCCACACAAATACAGTACATCCAACACCATGAGTTCTTAACTTATGACTCAAACTTTTGTGAGATTCCTTGTTGAATGTCTTCTTGAAGTCCAAATAAAACACATTTACTGGTTTCCCTCTGTTAACTCTTGTTGAGACCTCCTTGAAAACTCTAATAAGTTAGTCAGACATGATTTCCCTTTCATGAAGCCATGCTGACTCTGCTTGATTAAATCATGATTCTCCAAATGTTCTGCTATTACTTCCTTAATAATTGATTCCAATATTTTTCCAAAATTGATATTTGACCAATCGGCGTATAGTTACCAGCTTTCTGCCTCTCTCCCGTTTCGAAGAGGAGTGACACAATGGCAGTTTTCCAGTTCTTTGGTACTTCTGCAGAATCGAGGGATTTTTGAAAAATTGCAACCAATGCATCCATGATCTCTGTTGCTACCTTTTTTAGGATCCTCAGATGCAAGCCATCAGGACCAAGGGACTTATCTGTCTTGATCCCCATTAGTTTGTCTAATATTACGTCTTTAATGATAGTGTTCGTACCTAATTTCTTCCCCCCCCGTATTCTTTAGTATTAATGGGATCTTTATAAAATCTTTCACGTAAGACTGATGCAAAATATCTGTTTAACTCCACTGCCATTTCCTTGTTCCCCATAACTATCTTGCCAGATTCATTTTCCAGGAGTCCTATGTTCACTTGACCTCTCCCTTCCTTGTTATATATTTAAAGAAGCTTGTATTGTCAGTTTTTACAGTTCTTGCCAGATGCCCTCATTGTTTATTTTCTCTTGATTATTGTTTTAGCATTATTTTGCTGGATTCCAAATTTATTGTAGACTTTGAGCCTATTCTGAATTTTGCTCCTCATGATATGCTTTGTCTTTCAATTAATACTCTCCTTAATTTCTTTGGTTCACCATTGTTAGTTTATTTCTCCCTTAAAATCTTTCCTCCTTAATCGGATATATTTTTGCTGAGAATCATGAATTACATTCTTAAATATTTGCCACTGCTGGCTTACTTTCTTTCCTGCTGTTTTGTCTTGGCAGTCCACTTTAGCTAACTCTATCCTCATTTTGTTATAATTAGTTACACACAATTTTTTCCCATCCCACGTTCACACTTAAACTGAATATTAAATTCTATCACTACTTCCCATGCAATCTTTTCCTCAGAAATAGTTTCTTAACACTGCTTCATTACCCAGGTCCAGCATAGCCTGTCATTACCTGATCCAGGATAGTCTGCCTCCTGGTTGGTTCCATGACATATTGCTATAAGAAACTATCCCTTATGTACTATATAAATTTGTTGTTGTAGCTACCCATTACTACTTGTTTGGCCCAATCAACATGAAGATCAACATCACCCATAATTACAGGTCATTCTGTTATAATGCACATTTTGTCATTGTGAATTCGATGTTACGCGATCGATGAATCGGGGATGCTGTTTCTACAGCACAAACCTTTAAAATGTGTATTGGTTTGTGAGAAACAAAGCTCACTGCCAAATAATTTTAGTCCGAGTCAAATTCCGAAGCAGTCTTTATTCATACGTTCTTGCAAGCCCAGGTGACCACAAAGTAGGCACACTTCTGAATAATATTAGTGCACATTTATACAGTTTCTATGAGTTTCCCTGTACTTCCCCTTTTACCTCATATGTGACAGTTGTATTGCTCTGTGCAACTGCTAATCTAATCAGCTTACCACATCTGTCTGTGGCCTGTTGTTAGCATGCAACCCCTTTTGATAGCTAAGTCTTATTACTTTTGCTGACGCAACACTGGGTCTTATCACTTCTGCACACTGAGTCTTTATGACTTTTGAGTACCTGACTTCTGCAGAAGCAACACTTAGACACATTTTCCATAATTCTCCCCTTTTCTTTTTGGCTAATATTTGTTGTCTTCTGCATATCCCTCAAAGGCCACCTCCAAGTTTGTCAGCAGCATCCCTGAGACCTCATCTATCTTGGAAACTTCTTCAGGATCATTCATTTCCCCATTGCTCAACAGATAGAGCTCCTCTCGCTGACTACCTGTTAGGGGTATTTGTTTAGTCAGGGCCGTTTCAATCAACCGCTGGGTTAGTCCCTGTGCACAAGGTATGATGCAACATCCTATAGCTATCAGTACTCCAGCAACCACTATCAAGGAGGTGAGTATGGGGACCACTATACTTTTCCATTTCCCAAACCATGAATTCAGCCTGCCAGTGAGTAATGTGTCCACCCCTGAATTCTCAGCCAGCTTCTTTGCTAAGGTAGTCAACCCCCGCAGGGTTCGACTGATTGACCCATCAGGTGCTGTGTTATTTGGAATAAAGGTACAACAGCTCCCCCCTAATATCATGTATACGCCGCCTTTCTCGGCTAGGATCATGTCCAAGGCCATTCTGTCCTCCCAAGCCATTCTGCTGGTTGCATCGAGCTGCTCTGCTATACCCTTGACTGCATCCCTAGTGTAGTTAATGAACCTCTGCTGATGATAGAAAGTGTAGTTTATCCAATCCCAATTCTTGTCGACCATTACCCACCAGAAGAGAGCCGACTCAAGGCCTGCTGCAATTTGGTTGCGAGCCTTGAACTCATCGGGCACCCCTCTAGGAACTCCTATAGAGTCTAGATATATCTGATCATCAAAAGAAGTATCCAATAATGATCTTTTACTCCGACTCCCTTTTGTCACAATCATTTCCTTTTCAAATGGCAAGGTGAATGGGATTGCCAATTGCACAATTGTACATATGCCTCCCCAATTTGGAGGTAGGGTGGGTCTCAATATTCTCCCTCCACAGTACCACCACAAATCCGCTCGGGGAACCTACAGCGCTGAGTAGTTCCCTCCCTTGTCCGTTCTGGTCACATTTTCAATTTTGATACATGATTTCAACTCCCACAAGTCTCTGAACTGATTTAGACCTTGTCTGCTAATACACGACGTGTGATTTCCGACCGCGGCCAAAAATGTGGGGGGGATTTTAAAACCTTTCTTCTCCAAGGGTGGGAACATTAGTGATAGGGAAGTACAATCCCCATTATTCCATGCAGTCTTATCCTGATACAGGGCTATCATATATTCCACGCCCTCCCTGTCTCGCTACCACCCGAGCGGAAAGGGAACTACCTGGGCCACTGGCCTACCGGAGGCACATGCATAGCAATTGTTTTTGTTCACACTTTTCACAGTGTACTTTACCCATTCAAGCCAGGCATTTGTATCCCCATAGCTAGTTTCTATTTCGATGGTCCTTCACCTCTATCCCAAATATTTCATTTAATTGGACCTGATAGGTGTCCCCTCCCAGAACTGCTTCGTGCCATGTGGTTTTCTTTATCGTTAAATATATTGGGTTACACTTCTTATCGGGACACTCAAGAGCTAGCCAGAAGGGGCTCCGGTGTACTGTGACGAGTGTACTGAAACAAGTACCACCCCCAAGGCCATCCCCGTAGGACTTAAGATGTATCTCTGAGTAGCTGAACTACCTCTGATTTTCTACTTTTCCACAATCAACTAGGCTGCAGGCATCGGTATCTATTACTTGCGGATTAGCACTCTCGGCGACCATTACTAACAAGTAAGAGGACCACACCAAGGTTCGATGAAATCTGAAGACTAGGAGAGCTAAGATCATATACAGCATAGATCTCAGAATGGCACTGTACCTTTAAGACAGCTGGATGATGTCACAGCAGGATGCTCTAGAAGATGCTCTCTGACAGTCCATCACTGATCTATATAATGCAACATTATCATAAATGAGCATAGAACTCCCACATAAGCTGGAGATGCATCTGTTTATCTAATTGTTAATAAACTTCAAGGCTCAATAGAAACTCTGTCTTTGTGCTGTATGTTACTTAGACAGTATCACACTGTTTCATGCTTAAACACATGATCAACATTTGAAATAGGGTCTGTCCTTTTTTAAAAAAAAATCCCTCAAGTGTATTTCTCAGCTTTTATCTGGAAGATTATGTAGTTTAGATACATAGAGATGTACAGCACGGAATCCATGGGCCCAGAAAGCTCCCCCCTGCACTGTGAGCGTCTGGAAGGCCCATTCGTGGTATTTTATCCTTCTAGTTTTCGATCTCTCCATATCTCAATCCTTCCTACAAGTGTCAACATTTGAAACTGACTCTCAATTTCTACCTCATGTCCCTTTTTGTTTGTTAGATTTGTTCATTTGTCTACCGGGATAGAGGGCTGTCAGTCAGTCAATCTTTTGGGAATGTGGGATTCCAGGGATTGGGAGAGTTCTTCTCCATCTCCATGGGATAAAGGGTTCTATCTAGTCCTGTGCAATCAGAGATTGGCTCCTTCTGGTGTTGACTCTGTACAAAGACTAGGCAGATAAGGGTGTGGTTTGTGATGCTGCACTTACTGAAGAACTTGCTTCATGTATGTCGCTGAAGAGCTTCTGTCAAATGGCAGCTTTGTCTAACAGGAACTGTCTGGGAGACACCCACCTGCTGTCCTCTTCAGGCCCAGTTGCTAGTCTTCTGACATGAGGAGGACATGGGTGGCCACCTTACGTGGCTACTCTTGAGTCTCCCTCTCAACACCACATTCCCAGGTTTGGGAAGCAAAATACAAACAAGCAACAAGAGTTCACCCACAGCCCTTCCAGTCTGTTCCACTGTTCAATAAGATCATGGCTGGTCTGATTTAACCACAACTCTACATTCCTGTATCTCCCTGATAATCTTTCATCCCCTTGGTAATCAAGACTCTGCACTTCAAAAGAGTGAAAGATTCCGCATCCACTCTTCTTTGAGAATGGAAATTCAAAAGCCTTAACCCTTGGTCAATGAGAGTTAACATTTGGAACGTGGTATGATTCTCCTTTGGAACTGCTTCAGGATTCAGCTCCAAAGAACAGTCCTATGAAAAGTCATCTGTACTTGAAACATTAGCTTGCTCTCTCTCCATGGATGCTGCCTGACTTGCTGTGATCTCCAGCAGTTTTTGTTTTCCAGATTGAACTCGAAACGTTCACTCTGTTTCTGCCTCTGCGGATGCTGCCAGACGTGCTGAGTATCTCCAGCACTTCATGTTTCATTTTTAGATTTATAACATTTGCAGTATTTTGCGTCTATTTGTGCAGGTTACTTCAGTAGAATTGCATCCCGGTTCCCACATTGGGGCTTTTGTTGTTGCATTTGACTGTCGTGTGTAATGTAGTCTGTTTGTGGGGAAGTTACTGAATTCTGTAAACATTTTGCAATCTGTTTTCACTTTGCGAATGAGGTTGTAGTAGAACTTCTTTCGTTCCCACATTCTGTCTGTGTTAGACCTATCAGCATCCTTCAAGAATGACTAGAGATGGGGAAAGGATAAGAAGCAACAATCTAATTGATAGGAGGACTGTCCGTCTAAACTCACCTGAAATCACTATCTTTAACTTTCTGTGCCTGGCCACTCTCATCTCATTTTCACCCAAGATCATGCTGAGTTTAAAGTCATTTGAGGCACTGTGCTGGCTTATAATTTAAAGAAAATTCTCTCTCTTAACCCTTCTCTCTTTCTCTCGCAACCCCTCTCTCTCGCGCCCCCTCTCTTTCTCGCCCCCTTCCTCACTCACGCCTCTCTCTCTTCCCTTTCTCTCTCACGTCTATCTCTCTCGCCCCATCTCTCACCCCCTCTCTATCTCTTCCTCTCTCTTGCCCCATTTCTCTCTCACGCCTATCTCTCTTGCCCCTTCTCTCTCTCACGTCCCTCTCTCTCTCTCTCTAGTGCAGATGTGAGTAGCTAGGCCAATGATCACTGCCCATTCCTAATTGCCCTCCTGAAGGTTGCAGTGAGCTTCAGTTTTGAACCATACAGGCCATGTGTTAGGAAGAGAGATTGTGTTAGGAAGGGAGATTGTTACTAGCTCACTGTAGATAATGCAGTGGGCTCGGTCTGGACTATCCTGGAGTCTGGAGTTGTCAGCTGGTGAATTTTCTGTTGTGTATCAATAATTGTCTCACAAAGCCTAGGCCTGCTTTGTTCTCTGTCATTCTTCCTGGACCTCTGGCATCCTTGGGGAGGTTGTTTGATCAGACTTCAGTCTAAGTGAGAGTCAATTAGTTCACATTTCAGAGTTTAGGATGTAGTTAAAGGTTTTGATATCTGGACCTTTTTCAGGCTCCCTCAGGATACTTTACTGAGAGAAAGCCATCCTGCTGTGATATTTTCTCTCAGAAGAGAGAGGGAGATCTTTCGTTTTGCTAAAGTCAGACGTCACATGAAATGGAAGTGTAACTAGTGTAGTGGATGTTTAATTTATTCATTAAGCACTTGATGTAGGTGCCTGCACGTTCATG
This sequence comes from Chiloscyllium plagiosum, assembly GCF_004010195.1. Lineage (NCBI taxonomy): Eukaryota > Metazoa > Chordata > Chondrichthyes > Orectolobiformes > Hemiscylliidae > Chiloscyllium > Chiloscyllium plagiosum. Next base: position 18,467,228 of record NC_057720.1, read on the forward strand.
GGTGACCTCTGTTCTGGTCACACTGTTATAGAGAAGATATTATGAAGTTGGAGAGGGTTCAGAAAGATTTACCAGGTTGTTGCTGGGACTTAAGTTATCAAAGTAGGCTGGGACTCTTTTCACTGGAGTGTAGGAGGGTGAGGGGTGACCTTTATAGAGGTTTATAAACTCATGAGGGGCATGGGTAAGATGAGTGAGAAGGGTCTTTTCCCTAGGGTGGGGGTGTCCAAAACTCAGAGGGATATGTTTAAGGTGAGGAGAAAGGTTTAAAAAGGACCATGAGGGGCAATTCTTTCACACAGGGTGGGTTCGCAGGTGGAACGGACTGCCAGAGGAAGTGGTGGATGTAGGTACAGTTACAACATTTAAAAGGAATCTGGACAGGTATATGAATAGGAAGGGTTTAGAGGAATATGGGCCAAGTGCTGGCAAACGGGGCTAGATCTGGTCGGCATGGACGAGTTGGACCGAAGGGTCTCTTTCTGTGCAATTCATCTCTATGACTCTATGACCTAAGTATCCACCTCATTCCAAAAATAGTGCTGGAGTACCAAGAGACTTAATAGAAATCTTATAGAAATTATCCCGCACTTGCATCGCTACTGCATAATCAGTCACTCAAAGTCTTTTTAGCCTGAGTTTCAATGGTTCTTTCGTTGATTTGGCTGTCCAGACTTCTTTCTCAACCGGACACTCCACTAGTCCCTTAACTCTGGTGTAGTGAGTCCAACCTTTCTCCGCTGTCCTTATCGCCATTTCGGTAGTCAAAAGAGCCTGGTATGGCCCTTCCCAATCCAGTTGTAATTTAGTCTCTGTCCATGACTTCACAAGATCCCAATCTCCTGGCCGGATTGGATGAACGGCAAAATTGAGAGGTGGAGTCTGTGTGAGGAAACCCTGTCTCCTGAGAAAAAACAAAGAGAAGGACAGGCCCAGTATATACTTTCTTAAGAACAGGTCCTTAGTCTTGGGGGATCGGCGGTCCCCCTGTCATTCGCAAGTATGGCAGCCCAAACAATATTTCATAAGGGGAAAGACCCAAATCTTTCCTTGGAGCTGTTCGTACTTGTAGGAGTGCTATCGGCAAACATCGGGTCCAGGGGAGGTCTCTAATACCAATTTGGCAACTGTCTTTTAAGAGTTTGGTTCATCCGCTCGATCCTCCCTGAAGACGGAAGGTTCCAAGATGTGTGAAAATCCTAGGAGATATCCAAACTTTGCATTATTCCCTGGAGCACCTTAGAGGTGAAGTGGCTTCCCTGGTCTCAGTCTATACACTCCACTATCCCATACTGGGGAACTATCTGCTCAAGAATTATCTTAGACACCCCACTTGCTGTTGCTGCGGCCAGGGGGTATGCTTCCACCCAACCGGATAAATGATCTACTATAACCAACGTGCATTTTAGCTTTCCTATCCGGGGCAATTCAGTGTAATCCACCTGTATGCTCTGAAATGGTCTTAGCCCAGGGTCTCTCCCACCTGGGACCTGTTTTCTTTGTACCTTCTTGTTTATCTTCTTAGTACCTGACTTCTGCAGAAGCAACACTTAGACAAATTTTCCACAAATTGTAGTGCGATTACAGCACCAACACTTTAAGTGCTGTTTTTAAAGTGTGATTTTTCTATAATGTGGGGTTGAACAGGAACATAACCATCGCATTATAGAAGAACTGACTGTATTGCAGTATTCTTTTAAAATGCTCCTATTTGTTGATTTATATCCTTTCCTACAATATGGCTACTGTTTGGCTATCTATACCTTACCCTTACCGATGTCCTGTTTCCCTTATTGCATTTTTCCTCTACCCAAATGGGATCTTCTTCATCAGAGACAACATCATTTTTCATAACAATCCTCATTCTCATCTCTTATTAACCCTGCTACCCCACCACCTTTTCCTTCTCTCCTGTCTTTCCAAAAGATCAAATATCCCTGAATGTTAAGTTCCCAGTTCTGATTGCTTTTAATCATGTTTCCATAATGGCTGCAAGATCACATCAATTTACCTTGATTTGTGCTGTCACTTTGTCATCTTGAAGGGGGACAGTGCTAGATGCATAACTGTGCAGAACCATCCTAAATGATTTGGAGGTGAGCATCAATTATAATGCTTCCATATTTGCTGATGATGGAAACTAAATGGGATCATATCTTATGAGCAGAATGGAATAAGTCTTCAAGAGGACTTAGACAGGCTAAGTAAATGAGCTAGAAATGGTGAATGAAATATAATGTTAATAAGTGTGTAGTAATTAACTTTGAAAGTAAACAGAAATGAAAACATTGAGAGTTTGGGAAATGCATGTGTCTGAAAGGATCTTCAAAAGCTATGCTGCAGGTTCAGCAAGAAATTAAGAAGGCAAATAGTATGTTGACATTCATTTAAAGGGGTTTGGGTCCAACTGTCTTGCTGCAGTTGTGTAGCGCCTTGATTAGATCTCATTTGGAGCACTGTGTCCAGTTATGATCTCTTTCATTATTAAATGATAAGATATTTTTGGTTATCTTGTGAACAGTTTAATACACCACCACTGTGTTGTAAGACCCTCACAATGAGACCATATACTCACTGTCGATGGTGTACAACAGGGTTCACCAGCTTAATCACTAGGGCCAATAGTTAATGATGAACAATTAAAGAAAAATAATTTTGTTTTCTCAAGAGTTTTGGAGAATGAGGGATGATGTCATTGAAACTTATAACATTCTTATCGTACCTGATGAGGTGAATTTCGGTAGGAAGATTTTCCTGGCTAATGACTCTAAAATCAAGAACATAATCTCAAGGTAAGACTGAAATGAGGTGGTAAATCTTTGGAATTCTGTACCCAGAAGAGTGTGGAAACTCAGTCTCTGACCATTCAGCAATCAGTTGACAGTAATCAGTAAATTTCTGGAGACTAATGACATGAATAGACTTTGAGATATTGCAAGAAATTGATAATGAGATGATCAACCATGATTTAGAATGATGGGGCTGGCCCGATGGGCTGAATGATCCACTGTTCCGACTGCAACACCAACCCAAAGCAAGATTTTGCATGCGCCATTCCCTGTTATGGTGTTTTCTCTTGTCTTCGTTTTCTGTCTCCTCGTGTACAACGCTCCTTTTTCATGGACGAGTTCTGCTCGTTTCTTGCGCTGTTTCTGTGAGACTTTGTTTGTTTCTATTTCTCGTGCACGTGCCGTTCTCGGTTACGCGCTGTCTCACGTCTCTTCCCCGCTCATCCTCCCTTCCCAGAATGCGCTTTCAGACCCGCGGGAAACCAAAATGGCGCCTGTGTGAATGGATTTGTAAGTGGGACTGAGTGAAGAGGCAGCGCTGTGGTTTCGAATAGGGGAGTGGGCCAGCTGTCCAGAAATCCGTATGTTTAAATTAAAACAAACGGCAATTTTGCAACAATGGCCGAATGAGGTGAATACTATTTTTAAATACGGCTTTCTTTCGTGGTTTATTCATTTAAAACGTAGCGCTAGAATCCGGAGAGCGCGGCCTTTTGGCTGCCGTTTCTGGGAGAAAGCATCCCCGCGGAAACGTTTGTGGAACTCCGAAACTCAGGCTCTGTTTAATAACCATCCCAACTCGTTTTGATGCGATGAATATATACTAATTTTAGAGGCATAGTTGTCCTTTACTTTGTTTACATTGACCGACTTCCTTTGTTTGAAACGAGGTCTAACAGGTTGCAGGGGCTTCGTTTTCTGTTTATTCAGTCGAGGGGAGGACGAGGAAGCCATAGGGAGTTTACCATCTCGAAGCTTCTCTTTATCGTAAAAATCGCTGTAGGTCTCCACTTAAAGAAACCACACTAATTGTAATTTCGAAGTTCATCGAACTGAATTCTCGTAATTTTTGAGGAACTGCTACGAAATGCAACAATAATTAATATCGTTGATTGGCATATACACCAGCTAATAGCATTTGGTTCAATTTGGGGTATTCGGCAAGAGCGATTAAATAAAGTTATTTAACTTCTATAGGGAAATTGCACTTTTGGGATACAACAACAGTTGATTTTGTTTTGTTCCTGCCACGCTGTGCCATATGTTGTCTTAAATTGTAAGACAATCTATTAATAAAATACTTATTGATCTGGTGGCAATATTTTGAGTAGATTGTTTTTAAATTGTGTTTTTGTTATTTAATTCATGTTACCCATCAAAAAGGTACGGAAACCCATTTGGTCCTTTGTTAAATTACAGCTATCGGGATTATCCAAAATGCATTTATGATCTGTTATTGCCTGGCTTATCAGCAACTCTGAAAATGGACTTTGCATAGTCCATTTGTCTTAATGCAAAATTCCTCTAACTAACCTTTGATAATTTGGTAGTTAGTGTAAATTTGTTATTTTTCTTCTTACCATTATTTGCATAATTAATACAAAAACATTGACTTCATTGTGAGAATTGATTATCGGTTTTACTCAAATTTGAATTTGGTGTGCTCGGAGATTTGTAGAATAATTTCTGGTAGCGCTTTATTATTCACTAAATTATAAACCAGAATAGACATGTTACATTCTTATTTTTAAGACCGTAAGATGTAGGGGCAGAAGTAGGCCAATCAGCCCATTGAGGCTGATCTGATAATCTCTTGATTCTGTTACTCAGTAGAAATCTGTCAAATAAATGATCTAGCCTAAACAACCCTGTGATGCAGAATTCCACAGTTTCACTACCCACTGAAAGAAGTTCCTCCTCATCTGTGTCCAAATTGAGTGACCTCTTACTCTGATTATGGTTTCTGGGCCTAGACTCCCACGACTAGAAACAACCTTTTCACACACATTCTGTTGAGTCCGCACAGAATTTTGTTTAAATAAGGCCCAATCTCGACAATCCCTCCATAATGAGTATCATTATGACTCTGGACTGCCTCCAAGGCTAGTGTAACTTTTCTTTGATCTCATTTAATGTGCTCTTCTGTTCTTATATTCCTATAAGGGACCTAAAAGTGTTCAGTGTTTCACTCCACTGTCTTTTGTAGATTAAGTGAACATCCGTTCTTTAATACTCCATTCGCTTTGAAATATTATATTTCCCCACTGAACTTGGATGCTAGATTTTTTGTAATTCACGGTTGAAGACTCACAAATCCCTTTGTACCATAGATTTCTGTAGTCTTTCTCCATTTAACTAAAATTCAGTGCCTCTATTCTTCGTGCAGGAAGTATTTAAACTAAATATTAAAGGAGGTAGTTAGAGATAGTGGATGTTTTGGTATTATGAACAATGGTAATAATCCTGGTAATAATCTTCCAGGAATCTCCAGATTCTTAAAGTCCCAGAGGATTGGAAAACTGCCAACACAGCACTGTCATTTAAAAAGGAAAGGAGACCAAAAGCAGGGAACATCAGCTATTGGGAAAATGTTGGAGTCTACAATAGAGTATGATAGCCGCACATTTCGAATTCTTATTTGCATTCAGGAGATCATTTTTTCACCAGTTTGTTAAAAGCCCATCAAACTCAGGGCATTTCTGGACTAAATATTCAGAAATGACTGCAGACAAATGGAAGGTCTATTAGAGGAGAATTCAGAGGTAGTGACTATAACTTAAATTTAAAATAGTTACGGAAAAGGATAATTTGAGCTTGGAATAAATGTTCAAAATTGGAGAAGGGCTAATTTTATTAAGAGAAGGCACAGTTTGGCCTAGGTGAACTTGGAACAGCTACTTTGACTGTATTATAAGTTAGTTTCAGCTTAAAGGTGTGTTGAGAAAATTTTTCAGATTTAAAAACTAAACCTGAAATCTTCACAAAAAACTAAGAACTCAGTAAATAGAGGTGCAGGACCATGTGATATAGTTTACCTGTGTGATGTGAAAGTCAAATGTTGCAACACATCAGCGGCAAGGAGAGTATCCTGAACCATTTTCAGTCACACCCCTTAGATTAATGATCTTGAATTCGCTCAGCAGCCAGGGATAGAAGGGTGTGACTGAGTAAGGCAGGTAAGAGGGATCTGGCAGGTAAGAGGGATTCAGCAGGTCATGCTGCAGGCAGCTCACCCCTTGAGTTTGTCTAACAGGTTTGAGATTCTTGCTTCCTATCTGGATGAGAGCTTGTTTTTTTTTGGGGAGGAGGGAGGGGGGGAATGTTGGAATTGTACCAGTCTGTACAATATTCCATCCTCTACAGAGTGCTGGGTTGTACTGAGACTGGTCTGTACAGTATTCCATCCTGGACATATTGCTGTAACATCATGGTACAGGGAGCCATTCAAGAGGGGAGAAAAGAAATCTAGTTGTAATTGTCAGGGGAATAGACATGTTCTCTATAGCTGGGTTTGAGAGTCCCGAAGACTGGATTGCTTGCGAGGTGCTCTGGTTCAGGATATCTCGTCTGGACTGCAGAGAAATTTGGAATGAGAGAGGAAAGATCCATTTGCTGCATAGGTACCAACAATATATATAGGAGGAGGTTCTGCTGAGGCTCGGGTCAAAAGTAAAATGCAGAACCAAAAAGTTAGTAATTTTCGCATTATTTCCTGACCTATGGACCAATTGGTGCACGGTCAAGAAGACTAACAAAATAACTATTTGACAGTGTGGGAAAATCTGGTTGAATTCAAGGGACGTTGGCACTATACTGGGGAAGGAGGGGATTGTTCCATTGGGACAGGCTCCGTAGAGTCAGAGATGGAAACAGACCCTTCAGTCCAACCTGTCCATGCCCCAGATATCCCAACCCAATCTAGTCCCACCTGCCAGCACCCGGCCCATATCCCTCCAAACCCTTCCTATTCATATACTCATCCAAATGTCTCTTAAATGTTGGAATTGTACCAGCCTCCACCACTTCCTCTAGCAGCTCGTTCCATACACGCATCACCCCATGCGTGAAAAAGTTGCCCCTTGGTCTCTTTTATATCTTTTCCCTCTCACCCTAAACCTATGCCCAGAGTCCTGGCACATTGCATAACCAGGGCTATAGGTAGGGCTTTAAACTAAATAGACTATAATTGTGGTGCTGGCAAAGCACAGCTGCTCAGGCAGCATCTGAGGAGCAGGAGAGTCGCCGTTTTGAACATAAGCTCTTCATCAAGAATGTGGGGGCGAGCTCATGGTGGGGTGAGACAAGTGGGAGGGGGTGGGACTGGGGGGGGGGTAGGAATGCGATAGGTAAATGAAGAGGGGGTTGGTGGAGATAGAGTGGAAGGTGGAGCGGATAGTTGGGAAGGAAGATGGTCAAATCGAACACTTGAAGAGGGTTGCTGAGTTGGAGAGTTGGACCTGGGATAGGGTGGGGGGAGGAAACTGAAATCGACATTGATCCCGTGTGGATGGAGGGTCCCAAGGCAGAAGAATCAGGCATGCTTTTTCCAGTCGTCAGGTGGCTCAGATTTGGCATTGGAGGAGGCCCATGCTTGTATGTCCTTGGTGATGTAGGAGGGGGGAGTTGAAGGGTTAAGCCCCAGGGTGGTGGGGTTGTTTGGTGCGTGTGCCCCAGAAATGTTCTCTGAAACATTCCACAAGTTGGTGTCCTGTCTCCCCAATGTAGAGGAGACCACATAGTGAGCGATGGACACAGTAGATGAGGTATTTGGATGTGCAGGAAAATCTCTGCCAGATGTGAAAGGATCCTTTGGGGCATTGGAGGTGAGGGGGAAGGTGTAGTCGCAAGTTTTACACCTTTTGTGGTGGCAAGGGAAGGTGCTGGGAGTGGAGGGTCGGTTGTTGGAGGTGTGCATTGACTTAACTCTGTACCTAATGTTGTAAAGCCTGCATCCACTCCTCCCCTCACCTCTATCCAAGGCTCCAAAGGCTCCTTCCACATCTGGCAGAGATTTTCCTGCACATCCAAACACCTCATTTACTGTGTTCGTTGCTCTCAACGTGGTCTGTTCTACATTGGGGAGACAGGACGCCAACATTTCTGAGAACATCTCTGGGACATATGCACCAAACAAACCCGCCAACCACTTCAGCTCCCCCTCTCACTCCGCCAAACACAGAAGTCCTTGGCCTCCACTGCTAAACCTTGGCCACCTGATGACTGGAGGAAGAACACCTCATCTTCTGCCTTTGATTCCACAGTTGGAGGATTCCATGTCAATTTCACCAGTTTCTTCATTCCACCCCCCCTCCCATCTTATCCCAGATCCAACCCTCCAACTCGGTACTGCCCTCTTGAACACATATACCTTTTCTGTCTTCCTTCCTATCTATTCACTTCACCCTCCACTCTGACCTATCGCCATCACCCGCCCACCACCCACCTTCATCTACTTATTACATTCCTAGCTACCTTCTCCCAAGCCCTATTGCTCCCATTAATTCATGGGGTGGAATGTGAGGACCGGGGGATTCTATCCTTGCGATTGGGGGCGCGGTGGAGTTTGAGGGCAGAGGTGTGGAAAGTGGAGGGAATGCAGTGGAGGGCATTGTTGATCGCGTGGGAGTGGAAATTGCGGTCCTTGGAATTGGACAATATCTGGGATGTCCTGGAGTGGAATTGTTCCTCCTAGGAGCAGACATTGGAGATGGAGGAATTTGGAGTAAGGGAACGTGTTTTTATCTTCGAACTCGGCACTACCCTCTTGACCTGACTTACCTGTCCATCTTCCTTCCACCCATCCGCTCCACCTTCCCTACCGACCTATCACAGTCACTTGCTACCTGCATCCACCTATTTCCCCACCTCCCTGCCCCACCCCTCTATTTATCTCTCAGTCCCCTTCTCCCTCCACATTCCTGATGAAGGTCTTATGATGAAATGTTGAAGTCTCCTGCTCTTTGGATGCTGCCTGACCTGCTGTGCTTTTCCAGCGCCACCCTTTTCAACTTTTGCTCTCCAGTATCTGCAGTCCTCACTTTCTCAGAATTAAGGGGTGCCAATTTAAAACTGATATGAGGAATTTCTTCTGTCAAATGGTCGTCAATCTTTGGAAGTCTTTGCTACAGGGAGCTGTGGGGACAAAGTCCTTGTGTATATTTAAGGCTGAGATAAATTCTTGATCAGTAGAGGAAACGAGTTATTGGGAAGGGCAGGAAAGTGGACATGAGTAATGTCAAATTAGTCATGATTCTACTGAATGGCAGAGCAGGCTCAAGGGGCTGAATGGCCTTCCTCAGTTGCTATTTCTCATGATCTTGCAAATAAAACTGTCAGAGCATTGGTGGCATTTAAGGAAGAATTAGTGAGAGTGCAGGGCAGATGTGTAACCATAAAGACAAGGGGTGAAACCAGGACTGGAGAACATAAAGGTCAGGATTAAAAAACACAAAAATTTATGCAAGATACCAAAAGCTCAATGTGGGAGAGTCCCTAGAAAAGTATGAAAAGTGCAATTGAGACTAAAAAGAAAATTAGGAAAGCAAAGACAATGTAGGAGAAAGCGTTGGTGAGTACTAGCAAGTACTAGCTGGGTTTGTCATCTTAAATAGATAAATCTGCAAGCCTTGTTGAGATATTTCCTAGCCTGTTGAAGAAAGCACCGAAGGCGACATTGTGAGCCCTGGCAGAATTTTTGACATTTTTCTGATGGTAGGTGAGGTGCTCGAGGACCTACCTATTAAAAAATGGGAAGCATGGTTTTACGTAAATTACAGAAAAAAGTGAGGACTGCAGATGCTGGAGACCAGAGTTGAAAAATGTGGTGCTGGAAAAACACATCAGGCCAGGCAGCATCTGAGGAGCAGGAGAAGTGGGGGTGGGGTTGTTAGTAGCATCAGAGGTACAAAATATTGCTGCACTTGGAGAGACATTAATCAGGCAAAGACAGTGTGAATTTGTGAAGGGAATGTCATGTTTGACAAATTTAATCTTTTTTTGAGGAGGAAACTTGAGCAGGAGTGTTGATTAAGGTGATACATTTGATGTGATCAACAGGAACATTAGCAAGGCTTTTGATAAGGTCCCTCACTAGCTAAAACCAAAGGATAGCCCATGAGATCCAAGGAAAAGTATTATAATGGATCCAAAATTGGCTGAGATGCAGGAAGCAGAGAGTGATTAAAGGATTTTTGTGTTTGAATTGTGTTTCCAGTGAGGTTCCATAGGACTTCACAGGGGGTGCATTAATAATTTGGGCACACATATTGGAGGTATGATCAAGACATTTTTGGATATCATGACAATTGATAGGGTGGTAAATAATGAGGAAGATGGTCATAGATTGCTAGAGGACATTATCAGACTTGTCAGGTGGGCAGAGCAGTGGCAAATGGAATCAACCTGGAAATGTGAATAATGCAGTTGGGCAGGCCTAACAAGCCCAGGGATTATATGATGAGCGGTAGGATTCGGGAAAGTACTGAAGATCAGAGGGACCTTGATGTGCACATCCATAGATCCTTGAAGATGGTGCAGCTGGTAGATAATGTGCTTAAGAAGACAACTCGGATTCTTGCCTTTATTAGCTGAACCATAAATTACCAAGGTTTGGAGATTATGCTGGAGCTGGCAGGATCACAACTGGAGTACTGCATGAAATTCGGGTCATAAATAGAGAAGGCTGTGATTGCACTGAAGAGGATGCAGAGGAGGTTTACCAAGATACTGTCTGGGTTTGAGTATCTGAGCTAGATTGAATAGACTGGTATTGTTTTCCTTGGAGTAACAGTCGATGAGAAGGTGCCTGATGAAAATTATGTATAAGACGATGAAGAGCATAGGCATGAAGGGTGGTTAGGAAGGCATTCTCTCCAGTAGTAGCGGACTCTCCAACCAGGGAACATGTATTTAGATAAGAGGTAAAAGGCTAAGAGGAGAAATGTATTCACTTGGGAATGTTGGTGTCTGGAACTCATCAGTGAACTTATATACCAAGCATTGAGAGGTCATTAAATCATTTAATGAGGTATTATTGATTCTAATCTTGCATTTTTAGCAGATACACTGAATGTAACAAATCAGAGCAACTTCCCTTTCTAACCCAGGGGAAATTGATTTGTGTACTTATTCCATAGTGTATTTTGATTTAGCTAACCTTGCAAAGACTGAGAAATAAGCTGGAATTTGTGATAAGCTTGGAATTTTTGATTTGTACTGTAATGGTAACTTGAAACAAGTAGAGCTATTTGGGGTGGGGTGGCATTGCATTTTTGCAAAACTTTCCTTCGTTTTGTAAGAAGTTACATTGAAGTTAATTTCAAAAGGCCAAGTGTGATCAAATTTGTTAACTTGTACTTGACAAATGGTAACTTCATGCACATCATCAGTAATTTATAGTGGCAAATGATACAGAAATGAGTTGTTCTGGAATGGCTCATTTTGAACTTTAAATTTCAGTTGATGATGCTATTTTCCTGATGGACAAAGACACTACGGGAGCAGGTAACTCATCTCTCCACAAGCGATCTCCCTCCTGTCGAAACCAGAAGACACCAGTGTCCTCTGTTCAATTGTCATTGCGGGATGGATCAGAAGGAAAAAAAACCTGTATGCAAGTTTGAGGAAGGCCAAGATGTCCTAGCCAGGTGGTCAGATGGCTTATTTTACCTTGGAACTGTCATAAAGGTGAATAACTATGCTTAAGTTTGACAAAAGCAGGCAGCACATCATTTTGAAGCACTCTTGATTTATGTGGAACACTCATGAGTTAGTCATGTAAAAGAAATTTTTCCTACATTGAGCAGGACAATGGATAAATGCTAAATCCAAGAATATTATTTACTTTTGTATTAAACGTTTCAATACTTAGCAGAGAAATATTTTAGCCATTACAGGGGTTCCGCTGGTAACAATGAGTAGACAAGCCCTGTAGAGCATTTACTAAAAGTGACCAGACATAAGGGAATTAGAGTACTAGAAATACCCCCACCCCAAATATGTACAACAGTTTGATAGTTGCATGCTCTCTACTCTTTCCATTGGATTCAGCTGCTGCTCTCTTTGGTCTCCTTATTGTGATCTGTGATTGTGTATTACGGTGCAGTGTGCTATTCCTGTTCTTGATTATTCTTTATATGATGCTAGCTGTCCCTGCTATCTTCTTTGCTTACCTGCTCGCCATTACTGTTCCCTGCAGTGTTTTGAACTTCATGGATGTTTGTAACTTTGATTCAAAGACTTTCCCTGATAATTTAAAAAAAAGATTTTTCCTTTCATCTAATGATCCTAATAAGCAAAGGCAATTTCAATTATTTAGATCCCAAAGCTCAAAATACTGAAACACACTATTTGCGCAAGAGAAGAAAATAACTTCCCCAGGGATTAGATGGGGAGGTGTTGATCATTCTGCTTTATTTACATGATTAAGTGAATTATATCAGTGGTTGTACCCCAGTTTTGTAAAACAGCTGTTGTTTGAAACAATTATTTGTCACTCAAGGATGGGTAATTACCAGTAGAAATGTTTTAAATTGTACCTTTTTTTTAATTTTTAGTTTTGATCTTAATGGCAAACATTAAACAGTATTTAATTTCTAAACCTTTGGATAGAATGTGAGAAGTCCATTCTGCAAATGATGCTTACTGAACCTAATGCCAGACTAGTTTGTTGAGAATAATAGGTTTAAAAATGAAGATGACAGCATTGAAATAATGCAGATTTTTTTGTCTTCCAAGAGCACACTGGGGAGTATTGTGATAGAAATCTAGTTTGATGGAATTAATCTACACAATTCTGCAAAAGAGAAAACCTGAAGCTCCTTCTAATTTTAATTAAAGGTGAACAAACAGAAAGAGAGCTGCTTTGTCATCTTTGAAGACAGTTCAAAGTCCTGGGTCTTGTGGAAGGACATACAGACTGGTAAGGTTTTGTAAACAAAAGTATTCTTCATGTGATAGATGTGATTTGGTGTAGAGTATAGAATCTCATGTTTCTGTTTTTGTACACAGAAGTACTTAAGGATGAGAATTCCTTGTTTTTCCAAATGATCTGCATTTTAATTGTGATTCTTGTATATCTTTTATAGCTTCCAAAGTTATAGTAGAGCAAAGTAAGTTTAATCCCTCAAGGGCAAGCTGCACACCCATTCATAATTTTCTTCTTATACTTTCCTTGCCTCATCTCCAGAAGGCATTGCCTTATAGTAAACTGAGTTAGTACTGAAATCATCCATGAGATCAAGGATGACTTTCTTGCAGTCCGGTTTGATCCATTCTGAGATGGTTGATAAATCTAATGTTTGGTTACACGTGGGGCAGGTGGTGTTTGAAGAATTCAGTAGATCATGAATTTTGAAGTTGTCTCCTCTATATCCAATTCCTCAGTTTCCCATCTATACGCTGATGATGAAGTTTCTGTGATTGGTGCCTTCCCAGATATACCTCATTTATTTGTTAGTCAGCAGCATGAAATTCCAATGAGCTGGCAGGTATTTTTGACCTCTGCAGCAATGGTTTGAGGGTACCTCTAAAGCATTCCTGTTGTCCTGCTGAAAGTCTCTTGCTGTACCTGACTTCTGAACAGACAGCTGCTTCATATGTCTGGTATTGAATGATATGTCCTCCCAGTGAAGCTGGTTTCAAGTGATTGGTACGTTGGCTTAGCAGAGGATACTGCAGTTGGGACCACCTTTCCTGCAACTGGATGTTAGAAGGTGTTATATATGAAGACATTGCTGATAGTCCGTCTGCAGTGTTTGGAGCTACCTACTGTTGTCCAAATCTCTGATACATATAGGAGTGTGGGAATTGCTGTTCCCTGGTAAACTATCAACCTTGCTCAAATTCTCTTATACCCCAATCAGATGACTCATTAGAAGTGAGAATGAATTTTGTTTTTTTTTTGTTTGCCCTTGTTGAGAGGTGCATCTCAGCAGACAGAAAATGTCTGCATTATCCAGAATCATCTTGATCTTAATTGACAGGATAAGGTGGTGTGTTGTTGTTCAGAAGGAGGATATGCTGAAAACATTGAAAAACATAAGGATAGATAAGTCCCATGGGCCAGATGGGATATACCCAAGACTATGAAGTGAGGAAAGAGATTGCTGAGCCTTTGGCGATGATCTTTGCATCGTCACTGTCTTCTGGAGTTGTTGCAGATGATTGGAGGGTGGCAAGTGTTATTCCTTTGTTTGAGAAAGGGAATAGAGATAGTCCTAGGAATTATAGACCAGTCAGTCTTAGTCTGTGATGGGCGGATTATTGAAGAGGGTTCTGAGAGACAGGATTTATGATTATTTGGAAAACTATAGCTTAGTTAGAGATCATCAGCATAGCTTTGTGAGGGGCAGAGTAGAGACTGTGGTGTTATTCCCTTGTTCGAGAAAGGGAATAGAGATAGTTCTAGGAATTATAGACCAGTCAGTCATAGTTTGTGGTGGGCAGATTATTGAAGAGGGTTCTGAGAGATGATTTTCCTGCTCCTCGGATGCTGCCTGACCTGCTGTGCTTTTCCAGCACCACAGTCTTGACTCTAATCTCCAGCATTTGCAGTCCTCACTTTCGCCTTATTGAATTCTTTGAGAATCTGACTAAACCCCATTGAAGGTAGAGCAGTGGATGTGGTGTGCATGGATTTTAGCAAGGCTTTTGTTAAGGTTCCCCATGGTAGGCTTATTCTTAAAGTAAGGAGGCATGGGATACAGGGAAATTTTGGCTGTCTTGATACAGAATTGGCTGGCCTATAGAAGACAGAGGATGGTAGTAGATGGAAATTATTCAGCCTGGAGTTCAGTGGCCAATGGTGTTCTGCAGGGATCTGTTCTGGGACCTCTGCTCTTTGTGATTTTTATAAATTACTTGGATGAAGAAGTGGAAGGGTGGCTTAGTAATTTGCTGATGACACGAAGTTTGATGGAGTGGGAGATAGTGTGGACTGTTGTTATAGTTTGCGACGGGACATTGACAGGATGCAGAACTGGGTTGAGAAGTGGCAGATGGAGTTCAACTTGGAAAAGTGTGAAGTGATTCACTTTGGAATGTCAAATTACCATGTAGAATACAGGGTTAAAGGCAGGATTCTTGGCAGTATGGAGGAACAGTGGGATCTTGGGGTCCATGTCCACAAATCCCTCAAAGTTGCCACCCAAGTTGATAGGGTTGTCAAGAAGGCATATGGTGTGTTGGCTTTCATTAGCGGGGGGGTCACGTTTAATAGCCACGAGGTTACGCTGCAGCTCTATAGAGCCCTGGTTAGACCACTCTTGGAATATTGTGTTCAGTTTGGTTGCATCATTATAGGATGACTGTAGAAACTTTAGAGAGGGTGCAGAGGAGATTTTCCAGGATGCTGTCTGCATTGGAGGGCAGGTCTTATGAAAAAAGGTTGGGGGAGCTATGCAATTTCTCGTTGGAGTGAAGTAAGATGAGAGGTGACTTGATAGAGGTGTGCAAGATGTTGAGAGACATAGAGTGATTAGTCAGAAGTGTTTTCTCATGGCAGAATTGGCTATCACAAGGGTGCATCATTTTAAGGTGATTGGAGGAAGCTTTAGGGTAGATGTCAGAGGTAGGTTCTTTGCTCAGAGCTTTCGGGCATGGCATGCACTGCTAGCAGTGGTGGTAGAGACAGATACATTAGGGACATGTAAGCGACTCTTGGATAGGCACATTGATGAAAGCAAAATAAAGGGTATGTAGGTTAGTTTGATCTTAAAATAGGATAAAAGGTCGGCAAACATCGTGGGCTGAAGGGCTGTACTGTTCTATGTTCTATGTTATGTGTTGATTGGAAGAGGATCTTAATTTTTCAGGTGTCCAGTGTAAAATGTCTTGGGATTCTCCTTAATTCTATGTGCGAAGGACATTTAATTACCCCTTTTTAAGCCCTCCTTTGCTACGTTTTCTTCCTCAAGGGCCTTGTCTGATTTCAGGTTCCCAAACCTTACATATGCTTCCTTTTCCTTTTTGGCTAATGTTTCATATCTGAATTATGAATGCAGGTGACATTAACCCAGAGTAAACCCTGGCTTGTTTGATTCTAACTTGATTTGTTTTAACTATGGAGGTCAGTTACAAAACATGTTCTTAATAGGCTGTCGGTCTACTTTTAACACAATAAAACTTCTATTAAACAAGAAAAAAAAAGAAATTACAGTGCATTAAACAAAATGAAAGGGTAGAAAGATTTGTTGAAGATGTCAGATTCCACTTCATGCTTTTTATCACAATAATATCGTTACACTGGTGAAAAGTCAGCACTTTGCCTGTTCCAGCTCAGGCTGGGACAGCTACCCAGTGGTTTCCTTATGGTGAATTTCTGAGCAGTTGCAGTAAGCTTTTGCCTTCATCTGGTATTTCTTCCTGAAAGACTACAATGTAAGTTCTCAATGACTTCTACCTGCAGAGTGAGCCCATGTGAGTTTCCAAAATTTTTTCTGGCACATACCCATACTGACTTTTTGGGTTGTTCTATTTACTGCAAGTATGGATACATGTCAGTGGGCACCAGCAGTTTATTTTTCTGCACCTGTACAGTGTACTGAACTGTTCACCTCACTGTACAACCTTATTAAAATGCATGCAAATTAAATAAATCTCCAAACTCTCAAATGAAGCTCAATTACATTTAATTAACTAAGTAATGGATGGTAAACAAAGCAAAAAGTGAACCACTTATAATCAAATTATTATATATAAAATGGCCTGAAAGCATTTGCATTGTACTACAGATCATAAAATGTCCAATAAATAAAGTTGTAGATTATTCATATTGTATTGCTCCTTTTGTTTTTTTGACACTAACTACTTGCTCCCCAGATATTTACCACTGACTTATTATGTACGTAGTGATGTAACAATTCTTTCTCTTGGCCTACTCATGAGTTCAGGAAACTGAGTCTCACAAAAGTAAGAGATGACCACAAGGAGGAAAGAGTGAAAAGCATCAATTGCAATGCCAAAAATATGAATTAAAATGATGGGAATCAGTTTAGTTCTCAATTGAAGGGAGATTCACAATTGCTGTAAATGTATTTCAAGCTGATCACCCAAAGAATTTTTATGTCTGAGTTGAGTGGAACTAAGTTAAATGATCAAACTTACCTTTCCTTATGTTTGGGGATGGACTCCTATTTGTGAGCAATGTCAAGTGCATAATACAAAACTTAGGTTTGTGGTTTTCCCTGAACTATTGTTGCTTCTGCTGAACAGGAACTAAGCAACTACAATTCCAAGTACCTTTGAGCATGATTCAAGATGTGCTAGAATCATGGGTTTGTGCCTGACAGTTGTTGCTCTCCTCTCTTAATTTCCTTTGCTTGTATATAATCCAGCAGATGATATTGCATTGTAACCTGTATTACATGCGTTATCTGAATTGAACCAGAATTGCATGCAATATTCCAACAGTGGCCTTACCAATGTCCCGTACAGCTGCAACATGACCTCCCAACTCCTGTACTCAATACTCTGACCAATAAAGGAAAGCATACCAAACACCTTCTTCACTATCCTATCTACCTGTGACTCCACTTTCAAGGAGCTATGAACCTGCACTCCAAGGTCTCTTTGTTCAGCAACGCTCCCTAGGACCTTACCATTAAGTGTATACGTCCTGCTAAGATTTGCTTTCCCAAAATGCAGCACCTCGCATTTATCTGAATTAACCTCCACCTGCCACCTCTCCGTCCATTGACCCATCTGGTCCAGATCCTGTTGTATTCTGAGGTAACCCTCTTCGCTGCCCCCTACACCTCCAATTTTGGTGTCACCTGCAACCTTACTAACTGTACCTCTTATGCTTGCATCCAAATCATTTATTTAAATGACAAAAAGTAGAGGACCCAGCACCGATCCTTGTGGCACTCCACTGGTCACAGGCCTCCAGTCTGAAAAACAACCCTCCACCACCACCCTCTGCTTTCTATCTTTGAGCCAGTTCTGTATCCGAATGGCTAGTTCTCCCTGTATTCCGTGAGATCTAACCTTGCTAATCAGTCTCCCATGGGGAACCTTGTCGAGCGCTTTGCTGAAGTCCACATAGATCACATCTACCGCTCTGTCCTCATCAGTCCTCTTTGTTACTTCCTCAAAAAGCTCAGTCAAGTTTGTGAGACATGATTTCCCATGCGTAAAACCATGTTGACTATCCCTAATCAGTCCTTGCCTTTCCAAATACATGTACATCGTGTCCCTCCGGGTTCCCTCCAACAACGGGTGATTTCGTTGGAGGGGTGGGGTCTGAGGGTGGAGGTGCGGGATGTGGACGAGACTCCCTCAGACCCTACCCCTCCAACCATAACAAGGACAGAACGCATCAGCTTCCACCCTACCAACCTTTGCATAAACGAAATCATCTGCCGACATTTCCGCCACCTCCAAAAAGACCCCACCACCAGGGATATATTTCCCCCCCCCACCCCTTTCTGCCTTCCGCAAAGACCGTTCCCTCCGTGACTACCTGGTCAGGTCCACGCCCCCCTACAACCCACCCTCCCATCCTGGCACCTTCCCCTGCCACCGCAGGAACTGTAAATCCTACACCTCCTCCCTCACCTCTATCCAAGGCCCTAAAGGAGCCTTCCACATCCATCAAAGTTTTA
>NC_057720.1:18485828-18510145 GCF_004010195.1 Chiloscyllium plagiosum
CTTCTCCGGACTTGTCCTACCTGCCAATCTCCTTTTCCACCTATCCACTCCACCCTCTCCTCCCTGACCAATCACCTTCATCACCTCCCCCACTCACCTATTGTACTCTCTGCTACTTTCTCCCCACCCCCACTCCCCTCTAGCTTATCTCTCCACGCTTCAGGCTCTCTGCCTTTATTCCTGTTGAAGGGCTTTTGCCCGAAACGTCGATTTCGCTGCTCCTTGGATGCTGCCTGAACTGCTGTGCTCTTCCAGCACCACTAATCCAGAATCTGTGCATAATAAACCATGTTCCTCCATATTTGGTATTTGAAACAATGTTGTGCTTGAGTTTCTCATGGTCTAATAAAGCAACACTGGTCAAGGTGGTATAGGTATTGGGTGCAGGAAAATTGGATTATGTGGATGCTGGAGAGAAGGAGAGAAAAGAATTCAACAAAGGTTGCCATGTCATGTCCACACGTATGTTTTAGTAAGCACACCAGCTAACAATCAGTAATGATAGAATCATTGTCAGTGCCTTCATGTCTCTTATTGAGAGTGACAAGCTAATTTTAGTGCCCAAATTCTGTCTTATCTAGCCAATACTATTTTGAAGTTTTAAAAAAAAATTATTATAAAAGAAAAATTTCTGAACTATTTGGTTTGAATAGTGAATATGAAGGGGGAGCTTTAATCTTTGTACAAGTTATGTGCTTCATACAGGAAGCACAGTCTAAATTCAGCTTACCTGAAAATCCATATATTTTGGCGTCAACATTACACTTTTTGTGTTGATCAGTAATTAGCAAATCAATTTGCATTTATTTAAACTTGCCAGTTATCAAGAATAGAATGTAGTCAGAGTAGGAAGAAGTATTGGGCTAATGAAACTGTTTAAATGATGACATTAAACTATAAAAAGTCTTGTTTAGGAAGTTCAGCTGGGTCCAATTGTCTTATTGCAAAACAACTAAAGTTATTGTAGTTTAAAATCCTTGAGGTGATCTTGATGGGAATGTTGGGAATTTGTCATGTCTTGAGCCATTCTTAAATCCCTGCAGCCAATATCATCATCATGCTGTTGGATAGGAAGTTCTTGCAATCAGGAACAATAGTACAGCCATAAACTGGTTAAATGCTGAACAAAAGTGCGGTTGTGGGGGGTATAATACTTTTTGGTCCATGTTGCATTACTACATTTGAGTTACCAATTTTAATCATGTAAGTGAAGTACATTGTTATATAAACACTTAATACTTAATCCTACCTTTTTGTGGCAATTGAGAGTGCTAATGGTAACCTTGATATTATTGAGTCCAAAGAAGACTTTGGCTCAACCCTCGACACGATTCTTATCAACTTCCCTAAAGAATATCAATATTATTGTCCTTGGGAACTCCAGTGCCAGAGTTGGCAACTCTGGAAAGGGACTGTCAGAAAGAGAAGAGTTAGGAATTGCAACTCCAGTAGAGCTGTCATGCTTTCCAATGTGTGGAACACCAGCTGGTGTTCTGCCAAAAAGACAAGTTGATGATCTCTTGAAAGCATCCACAATCAAAGCACTAGTTTTGATTGATGTCATTGTTTAACTCCAAGACCAAAAGCAATTACCAATAGCTCCTCTGTGACTATCAAATCCCACCAGAAGCAGCTGATGGTGAAACTGTTCAGAAAAGAAGTTAAATATTGAGCAGCTTCAATAGCAAAACAAGCTGCAGGTGAATTTCCAACACATTCATCATCAACATCTCTAAAACGTTCATTTTAATGAAGTAAAGGAAATCTAACAAGAACTGAAGACAGGCATCATTTCATGCAACGAAGAAATCATTGATTACAAGACCCAGAAGCACCAAGGACTTGGTCAGTGAGAAGACTGCACCATCCAAGGCATCCTTAATAAGCGGAACGTTCTTTGCCTGGTAAAATGACATCACCAGCAAGGCAAAGAGGAGAACTCATCAAATAGCAAAGGTGGAGTTACCAAGAAGAACTGGGGAATCGAGAATCAATGGTGGATTGAGAAAGTTGAGGAACTGCAACTCCTTCTCGACAAGCAGGACAACTGGGGCTGCGTCAGGGCCACCAAGGCAATATATGCACCTACTTCCTTGGTCTCACATCGGCGCAGTCTCTCCCTTCTGAGAGACTGAAAAGACTAGCCTTCTGTTTAGAGAGCACTTCAAAGAATTCCTAACTGCAATGCAATTATTGATGAGAAAGTCATTGAAGAAGCATCACCCCACCTCCCATATCACCCATCAAAGATGATCTTAGACTGCCACCTAGTTTGGAAGAATTTGAAGCCCACATTAAACCATGAATTGAAAAGCTGCCGAAGTGGATATAATTCTAACAGCGATTTTCAAACTTGGAGGAGAAGGCATTACACATCATCTCCATCAACAATTCCTGAAAACCTGGGAAAGAGGAGAAATCTCTGCCGATCTCAGGGATGCTACCATCACCCTGATCTTATAGAAGTGTCTGTCCAGAGAAATCCACCAAGTCCTGTCTCTCCTCCATGACAGACTGTTGGTGACAGTCGTCACCACTGGTATTATGACACGATCCTTTTGAGGTCAAGATGAGTCAACCAGGGATATGTCATGACTCCCATTTTGTTCACCACCATCCTCCCTGTGCAGAACAACTGTCCATATGCTGGGAAATTGTCTGCAGAATGGATGGAGAACTTTCCAACCTCAAATTGTTGAAATCTAAGAAAAAATCAACACTGACACTGTTCATGGAATATCTGTACAGAGGAACCTCGATCATCTGAATGAGATGGGTGCACATTATTTCGTTTGGATAATTGGTTATTCGGTTAATTGATTTTCTCTGGGGCTCTGAGTTTTCTGTGAAGTCTGCTCCCTGTTCAGACTAGGCTAAAGCACACCGCGCGTGCCCCGTCCCCAACCACGTCTGCTGCTGCCTGCCCCTTGCCCCCCCAAACCCTGCCTGCCTGCCCCCTCCACCCCCACCCACCGTCCGTGCCCTGGCTGACCCCTTCCAATAGCAGCCGGACTGTACACCAACATTAAGACTATTGCTGCCTTTGTAGGCTAAGTCTCCAAATAGAACCCCCACATCCCGCACTCCACGCACACTTACCTTTTTACTGCAACGTTTTGACAAGTTCCATATTTGCCCTTACAGGACAATGTTGGAGAGAGTATCTGGGAAGGAGGGTTTAGGGTACACGCTTGTGTAGAACTCCAAGGAAAGTGTAGGGGGAGAGAGGGCAGAAGGTCAGTCATTTGGAGACTGTGCCTGGACTGTTCTCGGCAGCATCTCAGTGAGCCGAGTTCGTTTTTAATCATTGTACCTGCAAACAAAAAAACACGATCAGGGTTGAAACAGCTCTTTGACATTATATTTCTATCGGGATCTCGATCTCCTTCAGATAATCTGATATTTGGATAATCGATATTCGGATAATTGAGGTTCCTCTTTGTATGGATGACCGTCATCTCCATTCTTTCTGAACAGAATCTTCCAGCCTTGCTTAATTGGAAGTTTACCAAAGAGTAGGTCTCAGCCTTATCCCCAAGAAGACTCAAGTCCTTTATCAATCCATCCCAAGGCAAGTTCTTGTCTCTCTCCATTACTCGAGAAATCCTCCCACATGGGGAACATTTTCCCGACTTGGGAAGCCACTGTTCATCTAAGGGTGACAAAATCTGGAGACCCAACACTGCATCAAATCTGCAAGCCCCACATTTGGTTGTTGAAGGATGAGAATCTTTACCAACTGTGACGTCAGTGCTGATACCAAGATCTTTGGGTCTTGGCCAGTTGTTCTTCCGAAACTGGAACTACACACAGTCTCATCTTATGTCCCTGGAGAAGTAACATCAATGTTGTTTGAGTTGGTTTCTCCATAGCTCAGATGACAGTCATACTAACATTGGGGTCCTTGATAAAGTCAATAGTAGCAGCGTCAAGGCCGTGATCATCTAAAAATAACTCTGCTGGCTCAGCAACGTGCTTAGAATGCCTGAGTTCCAAATGCTAATGCAGATCTTCTTTGCCGAGCTCAAGGATGTCACTTGAACGAAAGGGCGACCAAAGACTACCGAAAAGCTTCACTCAAGAAAAGCAATATAAACATAAATGGCTTGAAGGCTCAAAGGAAACTGACTTGGAAGGAATTCCTATGAAAAGAACAGGAATTCTTTCAGAATCCCTGTTAGCAAGAGGAAGCATGGAAAAGGCACCTGAGAAAAGAGTGCCAGTGATCTTGAGGCCGAGGACCAAATCAACCTCCTGGAAACACCAAACAAATGGGTGGTTGGAGATGTGGCACTGGGTTTGGGCTCATCAGCTGTCCAAGGATCCACAGAAGCTGGATTAGTGAGACATTACCTAGATTTTCTTAACAAGTGGTTGCCAACAATGACTTAATCATAGGAAGGAGAGACAAAAGCACTAGCAGAACTATCATGGTGACTCTTGTGTGTTTTCTTCTTCCACTGTCCCTGACAGTGGGTGGGTCAGCATGAGATGCTTTTCGGAAGAGCAATGCAGACTTGACGACCTGAATGGCCTCTACCTGCCTTCTAGGGATTCTATGATTCTCTTCTGTTCTAATTGGATAAACCTATCTGTTATTCTCTATGATAGTGGACTTTTATTCACTTGTGGAGCGTTGGCGTTGTAGCCTAGCTGTCGTCCTGCTCCCCCGTCCCAGTCTAAGCAAAACGCTCAGACACAGTATAGGATTATCTCCTTCATCTTTATTCTAGGCCCTGGAGGGAGAGATAATGATCGCCCACGTACACAGAAACATGAGTTCATGATCTTCTCTGGAACAGCAGTTCCTCAATGAACTTTATAGTTATTTGACAGGGAGGAGCATCCAGATAAGGCAACATACGTATTAATTGGGTGACCGTTATAATCAACGAGTATCAGTAGCAGAGACCAAGCCCTTTACTGTTATACAATGAATGTTCTTAACCTCGTTAACTGGATTCATACAATGGATACTTTTCAGCTTGTTAACCCATTACCCTTGCCTCCAGCAGCCCATTGTTTACTGTAAGTTGTTATCTGATCTGAGTCATACTCAGCTGCACTTGTTTCACAAAAATCAGAACTTGATGCTTTTCTTGCCTGCTTATACCCTATACACATTCTCACAGCCAACATTTGCTGACCCCTAGTTGCTGTGAGAGGTAGGTGGCGAGCTGCCTTGAATCTCTGCAGTCCATGTACTCTAGGTGTACCCAGTGTTGTTAAGGAGGGAATTTGAGGATTTCGACCTCAAATTCAGTGAATGAACAGTGGTATATTTCCAAGTCGGAACGGTGAGTCGCTTGGTGGGGAACTTGCAGGTGGTGATGGTTTTGATAACTAACGAGCACCTCCTGAAGCAGGTTATTCCCTTTTGAAGTTTGGGATTCTTGTAATTCTGACCTGATGGTTGTAAGAGAAAAAGCCTCGATAACATGTCTCTTTTTAACAAAACTCAAGCTCTGTGTTACCAAGCAACTAGATCATAGAATCATCGTCTCCCTACAGTATAGCAGCAGACCATTTAGCCTGTGTCCTGACCCTCCAAAGAGCATCCCATCCAGACTCATCCTGCTGTCCTATCCCTACACCCCTACATTTCTGATGGCCAATCTATCTAACCCCCACCTCTTTGGACTGTGTGAAGAACTGGAACACCCTGAGGAAAGGGAGAATGTCCGTGTGGAGTTTGCACAGTCGCCTGGGGCTGGAATCAAACTGTCATCCCTGGCGCTGAGAGGCAAATGTTTTCAGTAAGTTACTGATGGCAAAAGGTAGAGTCATAGAGATATACAGCATGGAAACAGATATTTTGATCCAACTTGTCCATGCTGACCAGGTATCCTTTTTAAATTAGTCCCATTTGCCAGCATTTGACCCATATTCTTCTTGAATCGTTCCTATTCATATACACATCCAGATGCATTTAAATGTTGTAATTGTAACAGCCTCCTCCAATTCTTCTGGCAGCACATTCAATACAAGCACCACCCTCTGTGTGGAAAAAGTTGCCCCTTGGGTCCCTTTTTAAATATTTCTCCTCTCACCTTAAGCCCTCTGCTTTTGGGGAAGGCAATGGTATTATTGTTAGACTACTAATCTAGGGACCCAGGTTCAAATCTCGCCACGAAGATGGTGGAATTTGAATTCAATAAAAATCTGGAATTAAAAGTCTGGTGATGACTGTGAATCCATTGTTGATTGTCAGGAAAAAAACCCACATCTGGTTCACTAATAACGTTTCGGTAAGGAAACTGTTGTCCTTACTCAGTGTGGTCTACATGTGACTCCAAATGGTTGACTCTTAGCTGCTGTCTGGGCAATTAGGGATGGGCAATAAATGCTGTCCTGGCCAGAGATGCTGTCATCTTGTGAGTGAATGAATAAAATAAATAAAAATCCCTCACCCTGGGGAAAAGGCCATGTCTATTTACCCTAGCCATGCACCTCATATTTTATAAATCTCAATAAGGTCACCCCTCAGCCTCTGAAGCTCCAGGGGAAATAGTGCCAACCTATTCAGCCACTCCCTGTAGCTCAAATCCTCCAACCCTGGCAACATCCTTGTAAATCTTTTCTGAACCCTTTCACAACGTCCTTCCTATAGGAGGGAGATCAGAAGTGTATGCAGTACTCCAAAAGTAGCCGAAACAATGAACTGTTCAACTGCAACATGATCTCCCAATTCCTATGGTCAATGTGTTGATCAGTAAAGGCAAGCATACCAAATGCCGCCTTCACTATCCTATCTACCTGAGATTCCACTTTCAAGGAACTGTGAACCTGCACTCCAAGGTCTCTATTCAGCAACACTTCCCAGGATCTTACCATTGTGTGTAGAAGTCCTACCCTGACTTGCCTTTCCAAAATGCAGCACCTTGCATTTATCTGAATTAAACTCCATCTGCCACTCCTTGCCTCAATGGCCCATCTGATCAAGTTCCTGTTGTACTCTGATAATCTTCGCTGTCCATTATACCTTCAATTTTGGTGTTATCTACAAACTTACTAACTATACCTCCTATGTTCAATTCAAATCATTTACATAAATGAGAAAAAGCAGTTCACCCAGCACTGATCCTTGTGGCACACGATTGCTCACAGGCCTCTAGTCTGAAAGGCAACTCTCCACCACCACCTCCTGTCTTCTACCTTTGACCCAGTTCTGTATCCAAATGGCTAGTTCTCCCTGTATTCTGTGCATCTAATCTTGTGAACCAAATATTCAAATTTGGTTTTTACTTCTAATTTAATTTGATTGTGTCAGCGTCCAATCATTTGAGGGCTCAAATCACAAAAGACAGTTGAAGTAGATTTACTATAAAAATTTTTAAAAGTAAAATTGGCAGCACGGTGGCACAGTGGTTAGCACTGCTGCCTCACAGAGCCAGAGACCCGGGTTCAATTCTTCCCTCAGGCAACTGTCTGTGTGGAGTTTGCACATTCTCCCCGCATCCGCATGGTTTTCCTCCGGGTGTTCCGGTTTCCTCCCACAGTCCAAAAATGTGCAGGTTAGGTGAATTGGCCATGCAAAATTACCCATAGTGTTGGGTGAAGGGGTAAATGTAGGGGAATGGGTCTGGGTGGGTTGCTCTTCGGAGGGTCGGTTTGGACTTGTTGGGCCAAAGGGCCTGTTTCCACACTAATCTAATTTAATCTTGACACTGAACATAGTGCTTGCAATATGTGCTCAAGAAATATGTTTTGTGCATTTAACCCCAGGAGCTAGTGGAAGTGGAGAGATGGTTTGCACAATATGCCAAGAGGAATACTCTGAAGTACCCAATGAAATGGTTATTTGTGACAAATGTGGACAAGGTAAATTAAAATTTGAAAATAACCTTTGATATATTTTCATGAACGTTTAAACAATGAGGTATTACACTGCTATTTTTATCAATAGGTTATCATCAAAAATGTCACATGCCTAACATAGATTCCAGTGTGATTGCATCAGATGCCAAGTGGCTGTGTCGCCAATGTGTCTTTGCTACTACGACAAAGGTACGGTATGATGATGAGAATCGTATTTCTTTTCTGACAAACGATAAAATGGAATCAGTGAAGTAAATTACAATAAATCCCCAAGTACTAGGAACTGGTGTAGAGAAATAGATTTTGAAAGGATAAAAAGCGCAAATGTTTTGTTTACAATAAAACATAATAAATACTACCAGAAGTAGTACATTCAGCCCCGGAGCCTGCTCGACCATTGACTAAGATCATAGTTGATTTATCTTTTGAATATCACATCTCTATCTATTCCTGTTAACTTTTGACTCCCCTGCCTCGTAAGAATCAGTCTAACTCCAATTTAAAAATATTTAAGAACCCTGCTTCCACTGCTTTCTGAGGCAGACTGTTCCAAAATTGCACAATGCTTTTGAGAAAAGAATTCTTATCTTGGTGCTGAAAAGCAACTCCCAATTTTAAGTGTCCCCTAGTTCTGCACTTAACCACAAGAAGAAACATCCTTTTCACGTCTGCACGCTCAAGAGCATTCAGGATCTTTTAAACTTCAATCACTTTGTTCTTCCCCTTACAAGGACCAGTGAAATTAAGCCCAATCTGTCAATTTTATCTTCATAAGAGAGGTCACTCAATTCAGACATAATCTAGTAACTCTTTTGATCCACCTTCAATACATTGACATCTTAGTTTAGATAAGGGGAGACCAAAACTTTGTGCAGTATTTGAGATGTCGTCTCGCTAGCTGTGTAACTAAAGCACAATATCCTTGCCTTTCTGTTCAATTATTTGTAATAAAGGATAACATTCCAAGAGTTGCTTTTGGTGCTGTAACTGTGTACTGTTATATTGTGACTCATGGACTGAAACATGTAGGTCTTCTTAGGTAGTCAGTTATATAAATGAAAAATTTTGCAGCTACAGATTTTGTTTTACATTGTAGAGGGGTGGCGCTCTTAAGAAGGGACCGAATGCTAAAGCTCTGCAAGTCATGAAGCAGACGTTGCCATACCAGTTGGAGGACCTTCAGTGGGATGTAGGCCACAAAACAAATCATGAACAGTGTTACTGTTACTGTGGAGGCCCTGGAGAGTAAGTAAAATATATTGTGATTCAGATATTGCTTAATTAGGCTTTGTGGTAATTGGAGAAAATTGTAAAAGTGTCTTTTGACTGCCTTGTATGAAGGATAGCCTTTGAGTGGAAACAAGAATGATTACTAGTTAAAATATTTGCTGCAAGATGCTGTACATTAGTAAAAGACATTTTTATACTACAATGGTGACTACTTCAGAAATAATCCATTCACTATAGCATTCTTTAAGCTGCCTGGTGGTTGTAGGAAGGGCTACATAAATTCCACCTTTCTTCCTTTGTCTAAGAATCCATTGTAATTGATAGGATCTGACCATTAATAGTATTGAGTTTCATTTCAGGGTCAGAATCAAACTCTGCCATTCATTTCACAAGGGAATGGCTGTAAATGTTATCACTTGGTGTCCTGTTCACACACATTTACCTATGCTGAGGCAAATGTTCTTAATTGCCTTACAGCATCCTGTTATCACTTGGTGAGCCCAGATGTCCCTATCTTCTGCATTCCTTGAGTTCCCCCCCTTTTCTGAGCCTTCCTGCCTGTCTATTTTCTAGTGCAGTAAATGTGTTCTATAATTGACATTTTAGTCTAAATATTTAAAGACAAGTTTTAAGGCTATAGACTTTCTTAATAAGATACCAAAAATATGCCCACAATAGTCTTCAAGTACTGCCTGGTGATTTTGCCTTTCATTCTGAGATGACAGGCTAAATGTTTTCTTAATATATAGCAATCAGCGCTAGAAAGACACCAATCTCAACAGTGCAGATTGATCTGTCAGCCTTGTCATGTGCTAGAGTTCAGTTTGAGCTGAATGAAGGCTGAAAATCCACTTTCTTTTAAAGCATTAGATTGTGGCTGTACCTGAAGCCAAGTGGGAAGAGCCTCCTCCATCATCTGTCCTTCCAGATTTAATTAGTAAGGAAGGCTGGCTGATTCTTCAATGTCCAGGATCTCCATAAACCTGCCACTCCCAAGTATCATGTTATCAATGTAGTAACCAATTATATCTAAACTTCATAGAACTTCTTGAATTAGCAAATAGTTCATTTATGGGAACTATCCAATGATTTGCTGGATGTGTGCATTGGGAAAACTGTGAAAGGAATTAAAATTATATAAGGATAATAGGTTCAAATCCATAGAATGCTCAAATCGCTTTATAAATGCAGTATATTTGCATTTGCAGTGAAGCTGAATACCTACTTAATCTTATGAGATAGGATACACTTTTTTCAGCTTTGTAGATCTGTTTGCTTTTGTGGTGTCAGTGTGGTAATGGGATGCCTCCCTACATTGAGTGAATGCAATAAATTGCATTTTTTTCCAGCTCTCAGAACATCCCCTCAATTAATAACTGAGTGGAGTTGTGCATGAAACTTGTGCAATTATTAACCTAAAAATGTGTTGCTGGAAAAGCACAGCAAGTCAGGCCAAAGGGCTTATACCCGAAACTTCGATTCTCCTGCTCCTTTGATGCTGCCTGACCTGCGCTTTTCCAACAACACATTTTTAAGCTCTGATCTCCGGCATCTGTAGTCCTCACTTTCTCCCAATTATTAACCTAGAGATCCAGGTAATGTTCTGGGGACCTGGGTTCAAATCCAGTCATGGCAGATGATGGAATTTGAATTCAAAATTCAAAAAATCTGGAATTAAGAGTCTACTGATGACCACAAGTCCATTGTCAATTGCCGGGAAAACCCGTCTGGTTCACTAACATCCTTTAGGGAAGACAACTGCCATCCTTACCTGCTCTGGCCTATATGTGACTCCAGACCAAAGTAATGTGATTGCCTCTTAACTGCCCTCTGGGCAATTGGGGATGGGCAATAAATGGCTAGCAATGCCCTCATCTCGTGGATGAACAAAAAAAGCATTTGATCAATTGTTGATTTTTTTTAACATATTGAGCCAAGAAACCTGGGATTTATTAATTTTAAATATTGTGGTATGTTTTTCATATGCTGCTGTTAGTTTTTCATTTAACAAGTGCAACACAATTTAGGTTGACACATTAGTATGCTCAAGTCCAGGAGTGAGGTTTGAATGGCAGACTGAACTCCA
This sequence comes from Chiloscyllium plagiosum, assembly GCF_004010195.1. NCBI lineage: Eukaryota > Metazoa > Chordata > Chondrichthyes > Orectolobiformes > Hemiscylliidae > Chiloscyllium > Chiloscyllium plagiosum. Next base: position 18,496,963 of record NC_057720.1, read on the forward strand.
GCTGTGAACCATAATGTCTTCTAAATTAATGCTGTGGCCTTTATGAGGAAAGGTGGTAAAACAGGCTGTTGTGATCGCCTAGTGGATGAAAGCATTGCTACAATATTAGGCTAGTACATAAGCAGGTTCCTCGGCCCAGTCTTTGGTTTGTGCTCACTTAGTTCGGTTCAAGGAAATGTTGTAGAATGGAGACATGCAGAGGAAAATGTTGCCCATGATTTAGAAATTAGGCCACATGGGGTGACAGTAAGGTCACCATCATCCCAGAGGATCCTGCTCCCTCATCAGTGAGAGAGGGACTACTCAAGGTGTTTTAACCTAAGAGTCATCATGCCTCAAGCAACAGACGAGGTTGAGAAGGTGGGACCTTCATGATTACCTTAGCCACTATGGGAATTGAAACTCTGCTGTTGGCATCACTGTGCATCACAAATCAGCTGTTCAGCAACTGAACTAACTCACCCCCAAATTGATATGAATACTCTCTTTATAGTCAGCAATTTGACAATTTAATTTCACTGTTTGGATTTACCACTGCTGGTATTTGTGGAATTCATGCACTGCATTAAGTGATTGAGGGGGAACAACAAAGATTAGTAGTTGGTGAGGTATAGTGTATGAAGGAAACAACAATGTAATATGTAGTTGAAATAAAAGCAGTGCAAGAAAATCTCAGGTCTGGCAGGATCTGTGAAGAGGGAAAGTTAATGTTTCATGTCAAGTTACTCTTTGGAACTCTCTAGTGTGTGGTTAATCTTTTTTATCCTATAATTCAGCAGAGATAATTTGCTGTACTCAAAATATCAACTGACAAGCACCAAAGAGAGTGCGACCCAATATTGTTGTTTCTGTGATCGTCCAGTATTGGTGGTTCTTCATGAATTGAATTCGGTTACGTTCCAACAGCTTGGAATATTTAAGGATTATCTATAGGCTACAATGTATTTTGTTTTTTGAGAGGGAAGACTATCATAACCATATAACAACAAATAGGAATTTAGTAGCTACATATTCTCATTTAATCTATTAAACCAGCGAGAAACATTTTCTCATGGGCATTTTATATAAAAAATCCAAAATGTTCTTAAAACTCTTCTTTCTCAATTGCAATTATACTGTGACAGTGGTCAACTCTTTAAAATGAATATGTAATATAAGGATTCATAAAAGATAAGTCAACTTTTACTATTCTTAACAGATGTTTAATTGTATATTGAGCTGTATATTTTTGCTTTATTTTTGTTAGCTGGTACCTAAAAATGCTGCAGTGCTGGAGGTGTAAACAGTGGTTCCATGAAGCCTGTATACAATGCTTACAGAAGCCAATGCTTTATGGAGACAGGTGATGTTAAATACTAATGTTTAAAGCATGTCTATGATTTTTGGTTAAATTGAATGTATTTCCATAATATTATAATACCTTCATATCTATGTCTGACTATATGTTGACGAGCTCACTAAAGTAAATATTGCATTAACTCATTGCTGACAAGGAGTTAACCGAACAAGTAGTCTTTTGGTGATACAGTTGTTGGATTTCACTTTAAAAGCAGCTAAGTGATTCAGCTGCTTTAGGTGAGAAAGTGTACACATTGTGCATAGCTGCTTTGAGAAGTACTCTCGTTGCTTGCCAGATGTGATCTAGCTGACTCGACATCAGAGCAAAACTAAAACTTCACATCAGCATAAGCTGCATAGTATAGCGAACTTGCACGACGGTTTTTGTATTTAATTTCAATTTTCTTATGTATTTGAATTGTAAGTTATTTTGCCTTATTTGGATGACAGAAATGCATGTTTAGATCAAAATGTGTGCAACTCATAGCAGCAAGGCAGAGAGAAGACTTGCAGGGATGACACCAGAAAAGTACGTGTGCACGTAAGACTGACAGGCTCTGTCAATGTTCCCTCGTAAATAGAAGGCTGAGGGGTTCATAGAAAGCTAACCTTTCTTCGTAGAGATCTTTAAAATTATGAAAGGTTTGGCTGAGGTGTTGGCAGACTATTCCCCACAGGAAGAAACAATGGAGTTTTTGACCCTCAGCATAAGTCAACAAGAATTCCAGAAGGAATTTGAAAGAAACTTGTTAGTCAAAGAGTCGTGAGAATGTTGAATGTCAGTGTGTATCTTGAAAAGCTTTTAATCTCTGTTAAAGTATATATTAGTGTTTAGATTAGCTAAAGACATGCTTTTAGTTCTGTCACTTTTGGACTCTGTTATCTGGCCAACTAGAAAGATATTGAGCATAGATAAAATATCTCCAAGTAGGTGAATTTGAGGCAGAGTTGGCTTGAGTCTGCCATAACTATGAGTTGATCTTTTTGGAAGTCTGAAAGCAAGTTTGTGATTTATCTTGATTGCAAAATTTATGTGGAGAAGATACATAAACAAGAAGTAAATCCGATTATGTAGGAGAAACTAATCATTTATTTAAGTTTAAAATTTGTGCTGATGTAATGCTTTTGACATCCGAGACAGCTTCAGTCAGTTCAATACTTGTGATGTTTAGTCACCATTGTAGGCAAGAATTTGAAGCAGCTGATTGTATGCCGCAAAGTCTCAAACTTATACATAATAAAAATCTGTTTGTGATGTTAGAGTGCCTTAGATAGAAGTCTTCTGTTCTTAGAAAAAGTCCTGTGAGATATTTCACATCTATCTGACAACAGGCAAGTGACACCTGAATTTAACATTTTATCCCAAAGTCTCAAAAGTGCAACATTTTCTGATTGATGCACTGAAGTATCAAAGCAATTCTGTGTTTTACTCTTCAAATGAGGCGGAACACACTGCCTCAGAAAGTGGCGATGTTTCTGCTAAGCATATAGAGAGCCAAGAGTACTCCATGCTATGAAAAGGACATGGAAGCTCTGGGGAGAGAAAAACAAACCAAGGGTTGCAAGGTTGAATGAGAATTAAGAGATTTTAGCTGTTGGAGAAGATTGTGGCTTTCTTTGATTTAGAAGTGACCAGATAGAGGTCTTTTAAAATTTTGATCAGATTGAACAGGATGAATATCTTTGCTCAGAACGGTTGGCATGTGGAACTTGTTACCACAGCAAATGATTGAGGTGAACAGTTTAGATGGCTCTTGTAAAAAAAAAGCTAAGTACATGAGAGAAGGGGGAAGTGAGAAGAAATGCTGAAATAAGAGAAGATGGAAGAGGGCGAACGATTTTCATGCAGTATAGATGACACACAGCTTAGTTGTGCTGAATGGCTCACGTCTATTCTTACATTCCTCGTAATCTGGAAATACCATTGTCATCTCTATATTGATTAAAAAGGATTTTTTTGTCCATTAGGTTTTATTTATTTATTTGTTCCGTATGCAATTCTGGACCAGAATACCTCAAACGTCTACCTTTACGTTGGTAAGTTATATGTAATTGTTTTGCTTCAGTGTTTTAAAACCTACAGTATTATTTTGCTCAAATTTATCAAGAACTTTTATAAATACCAGTTGTTCTGATGGCATTATGATGGTTCTTTTTGATGATCAGGAGATTAAAGTCAATATAAATGATAATGTATTTACGCTGAAGTGATAACTTGTAATGTCAAACACATTTGAGGACTATGCACAATTTTAATCATAATTTTAAAATGTTGACTAATATTCAAATCAGTTAATTTATTGTTCATTTCTTGTTAGAAAACAGAAACTTTAAAAAGTACCCGAAATAAATGGAATCAGTAACTGTAAAATGTTTGCAGTTTTAGTTCTGCCACCATCTGATTTATTTTCACAAGCTATATAATTGGATGAATTTGTCAGATTCCGATTGATCTATCCCTCCGAATCGCTCTTGGTTTTGAGTTAACCTGCAGTTTTGAGCGTGTGCTGTAATTGACTAACAAATGAGTACTTGAAGAAATGTGATGAAACCTATGCTCCTCAGTGGATATTAAAATACTTTCGAACACTTTTCTCTCCCAGGGTTGACATAGCACACTTAAGCCTTTACAATTTAAGTGTTATTCATAAAAAGAAGTATTTTGATTCTGAGCTTGAATTGATGAATTACATTAATGAAAATTGGGACAAACTGCAACCTGGTGAGGTAAGGTCAAATTATGGTTTAGCACTGAATATGACTGACTTGTGTTTAGCAGAGTCAATTTCCAGACTGTTGTTTGTTGTATATGTTTATGTGCAGCAATATTTAAACTGGATAATTTTGCCTCAAATTATATTCTGCAACTTTTCAGTGGAAATATAATTTTAGGTTTTGTTTTAAAATGTGCATTTAACACTAAATTTAATGATGGGTTAATATTGAAGTTCAATTTGAAAACTGACTAGCTGGTGTATGTTGATACTTGTCAATATAAATATTTGGCAGAAATTTTATATGTTCTGTTAGAGGGTTAACTTGAATGTGTCATACATGAATATTTTACATTTAGTTTGGAGTATTGATGCACTCTAAAGTAGAAATAATTAAAAGCATATATATTCTTAGTTTTCTGAGATTAGATTACATTAGATTAGATTACATTACAGTGTGGAAACAGGCCCTTCGACCCAACAAGTCCACACCGACCCGCCAAAGCGTAACCCACCCATACCCCTACATATACCCCTTACCCCTTACTACGGGCAATTTAGCATAGCCAATTCACCTGACTTGCACATCTTTGGACTGTGGGAGGAAACCGGAGCACCCGGAGGAAACCCACGCAGACACTGGGAGAACGTGCGAACTCCACACAGTCAGTCGCCTGAGGCGGGAATTGAACCCGGGTCTCTGGCGCTGTGAGGCAGCAGTGCTAACCACTGTGCCACCGTGCCGTGAGCTTCAAAAGTACAGTATTAATTTTTATGCAGTAGGTAGATTTGTTTGAAATTTATATCAATGTAACACACTTTGCTAATTTGCTAATATTTTGCGAATCAATAATTTTATGGGGCCCAAACAATAAAATGATTTTGAATTTGTCATGTTATTCATTTGTAGCTTGTTGATACTCTAAAATCGGATCGATACGAATATGTTCTGGAAGCCCTAAATGAGAACAAATGCATGTAAGTGAGAGTTTAGATATTTTTGAATTAATCTGCAATGTTATTACACACTAATGGAATACTTGAACCTGGGATTTGTGGTTAAGAAGTAGGGACACTACCACTATGCCATTTGAGCCCCCAAAGTGCAGGTTAATCCCAAATAGGTACAATGGAATCGACTGTGTACAGTGTAAAGAAAATTCCACTGAAATAGATTTCTCCTATTAGCCTTTGTGCATGTAGAAAACGAAGGTAGTGAGTAGAACTCTGTTCAGTGAAAATATTTTCTGCCAGCTTGTCCATCACCCCAACTTTACTGAACTATATTTGCACTCTGCTCCTTTGTACGTTACATTCAAAGTCCCCACATTTTTTTAATTCAAATCCTGGTGAATTTTAATGCTTTATGAATGTTACTGCGGAGTCTGCAACAATACTTTCATGTAACAAAAGCAGAAATTGCTGGAAAGGCTCAGCAGGTCTCGCAGCATCTGTGGAGAGAAATAGAGTTAATGTTTCGGGTTGAGGAAAGCTCACTAAACCCAAAATGTTAAGTCTTGATTTCTGTTCACAGATGCTGCCAGACTTGCTGAGCCTTTCCAGCAATTTCTATTTTTGTTGTGACTTCCAGCATTTGCAATTTTTCCAGTTAATATTTCAATGTAATTTGACAGTGGTCACTGCATAAGAGGCTGATTGGCTACCTATGTTCTTGTAAGAGCAGTTCAACTAGTCACATTCCTCTGATCTTTCCCTTGAAGCAAACAAATAAAAAGGGTAAAAGTCACGGCCAAAGAACTGTAATAGGCATTGAACTTTAGTTAATGGTTTCAGGTGCAGATCTAGCATTAGCAGGCTGCTTTTTGTATTGCAATTTATAAGATGCTGGCAACTTAATTTTTCAATAAGTTTCCAAAATTATTATCAACAAATCAGTCTAGATGGGATGGAATTAATAAGCTGAACTTGTTACAAAAAATTAGTGGGTAGGAGATTGTCCAACAGCCAGATGACATTATGTGATTTTGAGAAGTTTTTTTTTGGTTCTTTAAAAATGCAAATGGATTGACGTTCTTTGTATGCTTATTTTCCTTTTGCATGGATTTTAACAAGGATTTTGATGAAGTTCCATGAAGTAGTGTGGTCAGAAAATTAGAAGGCCGTGGGATCCATGGGAAAGTGGCAAATAACATTTAAAATTAGTTCAGTGGCAGTAACCAATGGGTTTCTTTGCTTAGCTGAATAGCTGCTTTCAGTGGACTTTCACAGTGCTGCTTACTGTTCATATCTTAATCTTAAATATAGTAGACATAATTATGTACGTAGATAATTATCTGTAGGGTTCCTAGTGAGGAAGAAAGCTGTAAACTGCAAGGAAAATAAGTATGTTTTGGTCAGATGCTGGAAAGTGGAATTCAGCCTAGTAGAGTGAAGTAACACATTTGCAGAGGCATGGGGTGAGGTGGGGAGAATGTTCTCTGCTTACCACAGGAGTCAATTTGTTGTGAAATTGCCTTTTCATGGGATGTTATTATATTAAAACAGCTAATTAGTAATAGTTATTGTATCTATTATTCTGTTAAGTTTCCGATCGAGTTAAGTTATTCCAATTCCTTCTTTCCTTTTTTAATTGTATTTTAACTATAGTGGATGAATAAAGTGCTTTGCATGAAATCAGGTAGCTTGACTCATTGAATTGTACTTGGAAAGCAGCACCTTACGTTTACCTTTAAAATTAAAAAAATTGTCTTGACTACCTTTTGAATTTTGAGGGGGTTTAGTCTGGTTCATAACAGAGGGTAGAGAGGTGATTTGTAAGGATGTGGTAAGGAATTAAAAATCTTTGCTTTAAGGAATGTTGATTCAGCTGTTAGTTTTCTTTGATACTTAGGAGGTTTGAAAGATTTACTTGACCTATACAAAATTAAGAGGCTCAGGTGGTGAATAGTAACGGCTGTACAGGACATTGGTTAGGCCACTGTTGGAATATTGCAAGCAGTTCTGGTCTCCTTCCTATCGGAGAGATGTTATGAAACTTTAAAGGGTTCAGAAAAGGTTTACAGGGATGTTGCTGGGGTTGGAGAATTTGAGCTATAGGGAGAGGCTGAACAGGCTGGGGCTGTTTTCCCTGGAGCATCGGGGGCTGAGGGATGACCTTTTCAAGGTTTACAATATTATGAGGGGCATGGATAGGGTAAATAGACGAAGTCTTTTCCCTGGGGTCGGGAGTCCAGAGCTAGAGGGCATAGGTTTAGGGTGAGAGAGGAAAGATATAAAAGAGACCTCCGAGGCAACTTTTTCACACAGAGGCTGGGGTACGAGTATGGAATGAGCTGCCAGAGGAAGTGGTGGAGGCTAGTACAATTGCAACATTTAAGAGGCATTTGGATGGGTATATGAATAGGAAGGGTTTGGAGGGATATGGGCAGGGTGCTGGCAGGTGGGACTAGATTGGGTTGGGATATCTGGTCGGCATGGATGGGTTGGACCGAAGGGTCTGTTTCCATGCTGTACGTCTCTATGACTCTATGACCTGTTTTCCTTGGAGCTGTCACTGACTGGGGGCATACGTTTCAAGTAATTGGAAGAACAATTAGAGGGTGGCATGTGTCTGGAATTTAGTGCCTGAAAGGACTATAGAGGTTGAAATATTCACTATATTTAAAAACTATTGAGGTATATTGAACTGCTGTAACCTTGCAGGGTGATACTAAGAATTGGACAGTAGGATTGGTCTGGATAGCTCCTGTTTGACTGGCATAGACATGATTAGCTGAACAGCCACCTGTGACATAGATGTTCTATATTTCCAAGGTATGCACTGTGGCATACAGCAAGAAGAATGTCTTTCCTCTATGCAATTTGAAAATCTTTGTCGCATTTTGTTTTGTGTCTAATCTGGTCATTGGAATCAGGTTCATGTCTGGCAAAGAAATAAAGAAGAAGAAACATTTATTTGGATTGCGAATTCGTGTACCTCCGGTTCCTCCTAATGGTGCAATGAAGACTGAAGAAATTACTGAGGATGTTTCTCATGAATTTAAAATTAAGGGAAGAAAATCTAGTAAACCTACACCTGTATCAACACCTGTTGCTGCAAAAAGGTAAAGCAAATCACAAAGCTGTTGTCTTTTGGCTCTTTGAAGAGAGATCTGAGACAAACTGAGTTGCCATAGGCAACAGAAATACATTCTGGACCTCAGCATGAGCTGTCAGACCATTCTGAGATGCATGAGCAATTTCAGTAATGCATGAAGACTAACTGTGTCATTCCAAGTAGTGAGATTCTGCATTTTTACGTAAACTTGAAATGTCAGAGAGTCTTTAGTGTCTCTTCCACCTAAGGTAGATAATCCACTCGGAAGTTCATAGATTATTGTCCTTTTCTTTTAAAAATAAACTTTTTTTTATTATCATGGTACCCTTCCTTCCTTGTGTACAATCACAATCTGATCTTAATACCCTTACTGCTTTCTGTCCCAAGTTATATATTTTTAAAATTATCATCGCTTATGGTTTCATTGATATCTTGTATTTCATGACTTATGGCTCAGATCACGGTGTGGTAAATCTTTGAAAGAACTGTCCATTTTATGATACTCAAGTTAGTTTTGTAATGCTCAATATTAGAGTCAGAGAGATGTACAGCATGGAAACAGACCCTTCGGTCCAACTCGTCCATGCTGACCAGATATCCCAACCCAATCTAGTCCCACCTGCCAGCACCCAGCCCATATTCCTCCAAATCCTTCCTATTCGTGTACCCGTCCAAATACCTTTTAAATGTTGCAATTGTACCAGCCTCCACCACTTTCTCTGGCAGTTCATTCCATACACGTACCACCCTCTGCATGAAAAAAGTTGCCCCTTGGGTCACTTTTATATCTTTCCCTTGTCCCCCTAAACCTATGCCCTCTAGTCATGGACTCCCCCACCCAGGGAAAAGACTTTGTCTATTTATCCTTTCCATGATTTTCATTTTTATAAACATCTAAAAAAATCACCCCATAGCCTCTGACGCTTCAGGGAAAATAGCCACAGTTAATTCAACCTCTCCCTATAGCTCAAATCCTCCAACCCTTGCAACATCCTTGTAAATCTTTTCTGAACCCTTTCAAGTTTCACAATATCCTCTCAACAGGAAGGAGACCAGAATTGCTTGCAATATTCCACCAGTGGCCTAACGAGTGTCCTGTACAGCTGCAACATGACCTCCCAACTCCTGTACTCAATACTCTGACCAGTAAAGGAAAGCATACCAAACATCTTCATTAGTAGTTAATAATTGTAGCAAAGCAAATAATGGCAAATAAGTGAAATGTTTTTCAGAATTAAAGCAAAAAGCCTTGAAATACAAAGAGGAGATTAAGAAAAGAAGAAAGGAAAGCACTGTGTAGAAGAAAAACAGCTTACATAAAATAAGACGAATTGTATTGACAAAATTAACCCATTCTAAGCTATTTGAACTCTGCATTTAAGTGGAATCATAAATTCTCAGTTAAGTAGATTAATGATAAATCTCCATCTGAGTAGGCCATGGCTCAAAATATATTGTGATAGATGAATTCCCCTCTCCCGACAGCTTGAAAAATAAGAAACTCTCCCAATCTAAAAATGACACAAAATTCAATCATTGGCCAACAAATCAGAAAGGTTGCCCCTTTTAAGTAGAAAAAGACTGAGGGGCTGAAAGGGGACTGAGCAGTTTTAAACCTTTTATCAATGAAATATTTTGCTAACTGGATCCAGGAAGTCTTCAAGCTGCTGAGGCAATTACTTCCTTGCAAATGAATATGCAGTTCCTAGTTTGCATTATTTGACCCTTGGAGTAGGCATATTCTCTCCCTTGACTATGCTGTACTTCTGGTTTCCAGTGTATCTTGGCTGTGATTTGGGAACAGATTCTCTTCTAATTGCTACTGAAATTTCTATTGGAAGGGGGAACTATTGAATTTTTTTGAAAAGAAATGTATCTCATTATTCTGAAAACAAAAACTTTTAGTGCTCCATATGTTCTCTAAACTGTAAGTTTTGTGTAGTTTTTGCATTCTAATAATTTATTTTTTAATCAGTAGTCCATTAAATAATGACCTGGAAAAAAAAGTCAAGAAAAAGTCATCCATTGAACCTTCAGAACAGTATACAAAATTGAAGGTCAAAAGAATCACTGATTCAACGACTGTAGTAAGTTGACTTATTCTCTTCAATATTTCTGCTTTACAGCTTGGCTATTGAAATCAAAGAGGTATGGAATATAATTACAAAGGCAGCAATCATCTCAGTCGTCATTTTATCACATCGATTTTTCAATAAAGGTTCATAAATCATGAATGACTACTTGAATTTGAGTTACTGTAATTGGGATGTTTTGTCTGCTTTCTGTGTCCCCTCTATATCTGGATATTTAGATGTCAGTGGATACTAATCAATGGTGGACTAATTAATAGATTGTGTACATTCTCACTTTTCAATTTTTCAGTTAAGTTATCTGAAAAAATGAAATTTGGAGTCTAGTCCATGTTGATCAGTGCCACTAATTATTCTAGCTTTGTTTAATTTATTTGAAGTCGGTTGGTTCAGCAAGTTTCCTTAAATCAGTTGGCCAACTTGTGTTAGCAGCACAGGTAATATTTACTTAGATAATTGGCTTGGTTCTGGTACAATAATGCACAGCCAACTGATTGTGTTCAGTTTGTGTATTTGTCACAGTTAATTCAGCAAAGTTAAGAGTTTGATGTTTACGGTTTGAATTGACTTTAGTAGACAATGTTTTCAGGGCTGTGGGGAAAGAATGGGGGAAGTGGGACTCCAGTTGCTCTTGCCAGCTCTCTTCATGGCACAATGATCTTCTTCTGTCATGATTATATGATTTTATTTCAGATTCCTAAATTGATTCTTGTTGAATATTCCTAGGTTATTTAAAAGTACTGTTAGTAATAGATGGTCATGTGACATCACTACGTTTATGTAGTGTACATACCCAAAGATGCATTACAATATGCAATTGTATTCATTTCCCATTTTTTGCGTTATACAGAATGTGTACATAGCATGTGCAGAATGAAATGATTTTAAGTGTTAAACTCATTCCTAATATGGGGAACAAAATGAAGATTTACAAGTAGTTTGGGGGGCTAAAGAAATTGTACCTATTGCTAAGCGGAAGAGAGAGGCTTATGTGACGTTGAGGTGAGATGGTTCAGATGAGGCGATGGAGAGTTAGAGTAGCTAGGAAGGATTTAAAGAGAGCGTTAAGAGGAGCAAGGAGGGGACATTAGCAGTCTTTAGCAGGTAGAATAAAGGAGAACCCTAAAGCTTTCTATAGATATGAGGAATAAAAGGATGATGAGGGTATGAATAAGGCCTGTCAGAGACACAAGTGGGAAGTTGTGTGTGGGCCCTATGGAGATCGGAGACATACTAAACGAATATTTCTCACCTGTTTTCACTCGGGAAATGGAGAATATTGTAGAGGAGAAGACTGAGATATGGGCTATTAGACTTGAAAGGATTGAGGTTAGTGAGGAGATGTTATCAATTCTAGAAGGTGTGAAATTAGGTAAATCCCGTGGGTTGTTTAGGATTTTTCCAAGAGATCTCTGGGATGCTAGGAAGGAGATGGCTGATCTTTGAGTCATCATTGTCCATAGGTTTAGTACCAGAGGACTGGAGGATTGCAAACGTTGTGCCCTTGTTCAAGAAGGGCAGTAGAGATAACCCAGGTAACTTATAGACTAGTGAGCCTTGTGTCTGTTGGAGGAAAAGTTTTGGAAAGGATTAGAAGAGAGAGGATTTATCGAATTTTGAGAAGGTTTGTAGCTCAGGTTGAGGTTTTGGGTGTAGGTTTGCTCGCTGACCTGGAAGGTTCATTTCCAGACATTTCGTTACCCTACTAGTGGGGCCTCCGGGTGAAGCATGGATACATGAACACTAACTAGCCACAAAAAGACATGACCCACTCTGACTAGTATCCTCACATACGGATGAGGAAGGACACCACTTCGACTGGGACAACACATCAATCTTAGGACAAGCCAAACAGAGACAGGCACAAGAATTCCTAGAAGCATGGCATTCCAACCGGGACTATCAACAAACACATAGAGTTAGACCCCATCTACCACCCGCTGAGAAAAGGAACAGGAAATAACTTCACCACAGAAAATAACATCACCACAGGAAGTGACATCACCAACCCAAAGATATAAATAGAAAGCAGGAGTTTTCAGCATTGCTTCGCCTGGAGGCCCACTGAAGATGTTACCTAGTAGGGTAACAAAACATCTAGAAATGAACCTTCCGGCTCAGCGAGCAAACCTACATCCAAAAGATAGGATTTATAATTATCTAGCAAGCAATAATTTGATTGGAAATAGTCAACATGATTTCGTCAAGGGGAGGTGGTGTCTCACAAATCTCATTGAGTTTTTTGAGGTGGTGACCTAGCATGTGGATGAACGTAGGGCAGTTAATGTGGTGTACGTGGACTTCAGCAAAGCCTTTGATAAGGTTTCACATGGTAGGCTACTGGAGTAAATGCAGAGGCATGGGACTGAGGGTGATTTAGCAGTTTAGAATAGAAACTGGCTTTCTGTAAGAAGGCAACGAGTGGTGATGGAGAATATTTAGCCTGGAGTCCGGTTACCAGTGGTGTGCTACAAGGATCTGTTTTGGGACGGTTGCAGTTTGTCATTTTTAGAAACGACTTGGATGCAGGCATAGATGGATGGGTTAGTCAGTTTGCAGATGATACTGAAGTCACTGGAGTGGTGGACAGTGTGGAAGAGTGTTGCAGGGAGACTTGAATAAACTGCAGAATTGGGCTGAAAGGTAGCAAATGGAGTTCAATGCAGATAAAATGAGGTGATTCACTTTGGAAAGAATAACAAGGCAGAATACTGGGTCAACTTGAAAGGTTCTTCGTAGTGTGGATGTGCAGAGGAATCTTGGTGTCCATGTACATAGAAGGAGAAAGTGAGGACTGCAGATGCTGCGGATCAGAGCTTAAAAATGTGTTGCTGGAAAAGCTCAGCAGGTCAGGCAGCATCAAAGGAGAAGGAGAATTGACGTTTCGGGCATAAGCCCTTCTTCAGGAATAAGGAGGGTGTGCCAAGCAGGCTAAGATAAAAGGTAGGGAGGAGGGACTTGGGGGAGGGGTGTTGGGAATGCGA
>NC_057720.1:18510553-18516497 GCF_004010195.1 Chiloscyllium plagiosum
TTGGTCTTTCCGGATCGCTGATAGGGGTGGGGAGGGAAATATATCCTTTGTGGTGGGGTCCGTTTGGAGGAGGTGGAAATGACGAATGATGATCCGATGTATCTGGAGGTTGGTGGGGTGGGAGGTGAGGACGAGTGTGTTTCTGTCCTGGTGGCGGTTGGAGGGGCAGTGGAGAGCATCGTCAACCACGTCTGAGGGGAAATTGCGGTCTTTGAAGAAGGAGGCCATCTGGGTTGTTTGGTATTGGAATGGGTACTGGGAGCAGATGCAGCGAAAGCGAAGGAATTGGAATATGGGATTTCGAAAATTTACCTAGATTACACGTCTTCCCACCCTGCCCCCTGTAAAAGACTGCAATTTTCCCTCCGACGTGGTTGACGCTGCTCTCCACCGCATCTCCTCCACTTCCCGCTCCTGCGCCCTTGAACGCCGCCCCTCCAATCGCCACCAGGACAGAACCACACTAGTCCTCACCTACCACCTCACCAACCTCCAGAAATATCGGATCATCATTCGTCATTTCCACCACCTCCAAACGGACCCCACCACCAAGGATATATTTCCCTCCCTACCCCGATCAGCGTTTCGGAAAGACCACTCCCTTCGCGACTCCCTTGTCAGATCCACACTCCCCACAACCCAACCTCCACTCCTAGCACCTTCCCCTGCAACCGCAAAAAATGCAAAACTTGCGCCCAACCTCCCCCCTCCCTTCCCTCCAAGGCCCCAAGGGATCCTTCAATATCCATCAGAAATTCACCTGCACCTCCACACACATCATTTACTGCATCCGCTGCACCCGATGTGGCCTCCTATACATTGGGGAGACAGGCCGCCTATTTGCAGAATGTATCAGAGAACACCTCTGGGACACCCGGACCAACCAACCCAACCGTCCCGTGGCTGAATACTTCAACTCCCCCTCCCACTCCGCCAAGGACATGCAGGTCCTTGGCCGCCTCCATCGCCAGACCATGGCAACACGATGCCTGGAGGAAGAGCGCCTCATCTTCCACCTAGGAACCCTCCAACCACAAGGGATGAATACAGATTTCTCTAGCTTCCTCATTTCCCCCCCCCCCCCCCACCCCCTCTCCGGCCTATCACCCTCACCTTAACCTCCTTCCACCTATCGCATTCCCAACGCCCCTCCCCCAAGTCCCTCCTCCCTACCTTTTATCTTAGCCTGCTTGGCACACCCTCCTCATTCCTGAAGAAGGGCTTATGCCCGAAACGTCGATTCTCCTTCTCCTTTGATGCTGCCTGACATGCTGTGCTTTTCCAGCAACACATTTTTAAGTCCATGTACATAGACCCTTGCAAGTTGCCACACAGGTTGATAGTGCTGTTAAGAAGGCATACAGTGTGTTGGGTTTTATTGGTAGAGGAATGGAGTTCCAGAGCCATGTCGTCATGCTGCAACTGTACAATACGTTATTGCGGCCTCACTTGGAGTATTGTGTGCAGTTCTGGTTGCCCCACTGTCGGAAGGATGTGGAAGCATTGGAAAAGGTGCAGTGAAGATTTACCGGGATGTTGCCTGGTCTGAAATAACGGTCTAAGGTCTAAGAGGTGGTTTAATAGAAACATGCAGGATGATCAGAGGATTAGATAGGGTGGACAGTGAAGATCTCTTTCCTTGGATGATGACATCTGCTTTTACAAGGGGCCATAGCTGCATATTGAGGGGTGATAGATTTCAGACAGATTTCAAAGGCAGGTTCTTGACTCAGAGTGGTAAGGGAGTGGAATGCCCTACCAGCCAATGTAGTACACTCAGCCACATCAGGGGCATTTAAACAGTCTTTGGATAAGCATGTGGATGTAATGGGATTGTGAAGGGTGATGGGCTTAGATTAGTTCACAGGTCGGCTCAACATCGAGGGTTGAAGGGCCTGTTCTGTGCTGTATTGTTCTGTGTTCTAACTTAGGTTTCCCTTCCTGGAATAGTTGATTTAAAATATCGAAGCAAGCTTTAAATGGACCAACTTGTTGGCCTCACTGAAGTGTATTGAATTTGATATTCTTTAAAATCTTGGTGATGGAGTGGTGAGATGCATGTTTGTTTTGGTTCTGCATTTGAATCAGAAAGCAAAATCAAGAGTTATGTTTTTAGTTTAATTTGAAATGAAGTTATCATGGAGGTTGGTACCAAGACCTTATTTATCATCATCAAGCAATGTTTTAATCCTTAACAGGAAAATGAGAAAAGCAACCAAAGCCACTGTGATATTCAGGACCAATCTACAATGCTGGATACTCTTGCCTTGGATCTTCCTGGTCCCAAAAGGTTGTTCGTTCATGTTATATTTATATACCATTCTTTATCATTTTTCAATTTTTTTTATATAGAGTCACACAGCATGGAAACAGAGTCTTTTGTCCAACCATAATCCCAAACAAAACTAGTTCTTTTGAGATGGTGCTTGGCCCATATTCCTCCAAAGCTTTCATATTCATGTACTTATCCAAATGTCTTTTAAACTTACCTACATCTGTCACTTCCCCTAGTTCATTCCACACCTGTACACTCTATATCAAAATAAAATTGCCCCTCATGTCTTTTTAAAATCTTTGTCTTTTCACCTGAAACGTTTGCCCCCTAGTCTTGAAATCCCACTTCCTAGGGAAAAGAAATCTGCCATTCACCTTAGCTATACTGCTTATTATTTTATAAACCTCTAAGATCACCCCCCCAACCTCCTGTACTCCAGTTTTAAAAAATGTCCCGGCCTATCCAGCCTTTGCCCATTGCTCGCACCCTCCATTCCCAGCAACATCCTGGAAATCTCTTCTGAACCCTCATCTTTTTGATGATAATCCGATAACGAGGCAACCAGAACTGGACACAGTACTCTAGAAGAGGCCTCATCATCATCCTGTACAATTTCAACATAATCCACCACCTCCTTTAATCGAAGGACTGAGCAGTGAAGACAAGCTTGCTAAATTCCACCTTAGCACGCTAGCTGTATGTGATGCAAACTTCGAAGAATTATGTACCTGAACCTTTGGTTTCTCTGTTCTACAATATTACCTAAGGCCCTACTTTGAATTGTATAGGTCCTGCCTTTGTGTGTTTTACCAAAATGCAAAACTTGGCATTTATCCAAATTAAAGTCCATCTGCAACTCTTCCACGCATTGACCTATTGATCAAGATCTCTTTTGTAATCATAGAGAACCTTCTTCACTGTCCACTATGCCACTAATCTTGGTGTCATCCGCAAGATTACTAATTAGGTTCATTCAAAGGATCTGACTGTTACTGAATTTAAATGTTCTAACAATAGTTTACATTTCCAGTATGATTGAAAAATCAACACAGTAGATCCTTTGAGTGAAGGAATTTCCTTGCATTTCAGACCTAAACTGCTCTACAGCTACAGATACAGACACAGACCTACAGACAAACAGACACCCGTTTGTCACTTTCTTAGTAATCACTATGAACTTTATAGACCGTTGTGCCACAGCTTACTTCCCACTAGCTTTGTATTGTTTTCAGTAGAGTGTCAGAGGCCGACGGATGACCTACTAGAAGTATATAAAAATATGAGAGACATAGATAAGGTAGATAGTCGAGTCTTTTCCCAGGGTGAAAATGTGAAATACAAGGGGCCATAGATTTATGATGAAAGAGGGAAAGCTTAAAGGAGATGGGTTTTTAACATCGCATCATAGGTACCTGCAACACACTGCTAGGGAAGAAGTAGAAACGATAGCACTGTTTCTCAGACATTTGAGACACATCAAAAAGCAGGGAATACACTGCAGGCAACTGGGATTAGTTTAGAATGATATTGTTTGATGCAGACATGGTGGGGCGTGTTTCCTTTGCTATACTGTTCGATGTTCAAAATGGGATATTTTGCACTTGTTTCCTTCATTCCGTCTGTCCTGTTGTATCCTTAATAGATTCAAGCATTTTCTATTCCGCTTAGGTCAGGCATATAGTTCTGCATTTCCATTTCCTTCCTTTCTGCCACTTTCCAGTCAGCTGTGGCCATTTTAGAATTAAGGGAATTCTGAAAGATAATCAATTTATACACATTCTCTGCAAGTATCTCTTTCAGAACTCACCAGATCCAAGCAATTTGTGAATTTTTAGATCCATCAATTTCCCTAATAATTTATTTTTCTAGTAGGTCATAAGTTAGTACTTTTACAATAAGGTTTGCTTTCATCAGACTGTTCATTTGTGAGTTATTTTATGTTGCTTATCTACTATCATTTATCTAACTTCCCAGTCTGTCAATTCTCCCAGTTCATAATAGCTCTGCAATTATCTTTTGTTTAAATTTTAGATCATAGTTTTGGACTCAACCACTTTCAATATCACTACTTTGTTTTAAGCTTGTGTTCTTTTATTGCATTCTAGGAGACTTGTTGAGAAAAATGCACAATCTTTGAATACCTCTGATGTGGAATCCACTGGTGCGGCCAGCACCACAGAAACTACCTCAACTAGTCTGTGTCGACAGTCCAGGTAATTTAAAAAAAAACTAATTTTCAGTGTTTCACTAATTGTAGGTCTTGCAGTCAAATCAAAAGGGAAATTTAATTAGGACTGAGTGAACCTGTGAAGGTATTTGCTGTTCAGTAATCGCAATAGTACTCAATATTTCTACTCCTTTGTGTGCGCTGATGAGGTTCACATAGACTGCAATCAATTAAGATCTTTGATCTATTAAGAAATTGCCCATCACTTTGTACTATTGCTGTTAAAATGTCTGCAAGTTATGTCATGTTAATCAGATGAAATTGGTATCTTGACTGCGAAGCAAGTCATAGCTATATGCTGAAGAATATGGGAGAATGTGTAAACTCCACACAGAGTCGCCTGAGGCGGGAATTGAACCCGGGTCTCTGGCACTGTGAGGCAGCATTGCTAACCATTGTGCCACCGTGCCGCCCACATCAGTTTTATTGAGTTTCATGGAGGGTTTCTCTTCACATAGTCTAGCGAGTTTTATTATGCAATTGTCTCACATTTACCAACCTAGATAGCTTACCTGTGCTTAGCCACATTCTGCCTTAAAACATTTTAAATAATTTTTACTCTTCCCACAGTCCAAAAATGTGCAGGTTAGGTGAATTGGCCATGCTAAATTGCCGGTAGTGTTCGATGAAGGGGTAAATATAGGGGAATGGGTCTGGGTGGGTTATGCTTCGGTGGGTCGGTGTGGACTTGTTGGGCCAAAGAGCCTGTTTCCACACTGTAAGTAATCTAATCTAATCTAATATTTTTAGCCTTGAAAACTAATTACATAATTTTGCAATGACAGATTTTCCAATCTCATGTTTTCAACTTTTAAATTTTTAAGTTTACTTGGAGATTTTGGATTCTCATGTGCCTCATTCATTAGTTTTCCTCTTGAACGTTTATGGAGAGAATAACCAGTGCATTTTATTTTCTGGCTTGCAGTCCTAGAGAACATTTCATGTTATTTGGCTGCATGTTTGCTTGATGACCTCACTGTTTCTAGACTCCCAAAAATTCCAAATGCTTAGTGCAAGATTCAAATTAATGTAAGGGTAAAATCCATGCCAAATGATCTTAGATAAGTGTGAGCAACTTTCTCTGCAGTCCAGTCATTGTAAATGCTATGACTTTGCTGCTGGCAGTGAAGCCTAAATTGATATGATGCCCAAGAGGCTTGATGTCAGTGTTTTTAATTTCATTCTTCTCAACAAGAAGTGACAGCTTTCCTTAATCTAGATTTGTGATGTTAACCATTTCTCTCCACACTTAATGCAAAACCTGAGTATTTCTGTTTAGAACATAGAACAATACAGCACAGAACAGGCCCTTCGGCCCACGATGTTGTGCCGAACATTTGTCCTAGCTTAAGCACCCATCCATGTACCTATCCAATTGCCGCTTAAAGGTCACCAAAGATTCTGACTCTACCACTCCCACAGGCAGCGCATTCCATGCCCCC
>NC_057720.1:18517079-18533088 GCF_004010195.1 Chiloscyllium plagiosum
CGCTTGTAACTGGGCTCCAGGCTGAATATTTACCATCTACCACCACTCTCTGACTTCGACTGGTTAGCCAGTTTTCTATCCAATCGGCCAAATTTCCCTCTATCCCATGCCTCCTGACTTTCTGCATAAACCAATCATGGGGAACCTTATCAAATGCCTTACTAAAATCCATGTATACTACATCCACTGCTCTACCCTCATCCACATGCTTGGTCACCTCCTCAAAGAATTCAATCAGACTTGTAAGGCAAGACCTACCCCTCTCAAATCCGTGCTGGCTGTCCCTAATCAAGCATGTCTTTCCAGGTACTCATATAAATCTGAAATGAAAATGTTGTGTAGCTTAGAGATATTGCATTCTTAAATAAAAGGTGACATTGTCAAGAAGCAGTTGCATTCGCATAAAACTAGAATTAATTAGAGACCCCCTTTCAATTTAAAAGAAGTTTGAGGTTAAATGTGAAGATTCTTTAAAAATCACATTGAAATTAGTGATCACATCGAAATTAGTTGTGATGCACTCACTGGAAAATTAGTGTCTTGCTGCACCGGTACAGATTAGTTACTTGGAGGGCCACTACGCAGTCCATGTATCAGGGTAAGCATCGTTGAGACATGGGGAGAATATAATATGGGGTTTAAATTAAAGAAATTTAATTTATCTATGTAATGTACTTAACTACCGACAAAAGTTTCATACTGAAAAGTCCTTCCATCACTCCCAGTACATAATGCTTTCTCTATTCTGTTTAGTTTTGTATATGGCAACTAGTTGCATTTAGGAGTTCAACAGATTTAAATTTAATAACTATAAGTTGGTACGGGGCCATCCAATACTAAAAGCTGAGGAGAACCACTGCGTGTCAAAACCAGTAAACTGACACATTAAAACCAGTAAATTGTACAGAAACGAGCTCATGCATGTGAAAAGAAAACAGGTGGTTATGTACTTCTACTCCGTGTAAGTGGTGGAAGGAGTGGATGTTTGTGGATATGGTGCCAGTCAAGCAGGCTGCTTTGTCCGGAGTTAAAAATCTCTCAATACCAGGTTATAGTCCCACAGGTTTATTTGGAAGCACTAGCTTTTGGAGCGCTGCATCTTTATCAGGTGGTTGTGAAGAATAAGATCATAAGACACAGAATTTATAGCAAACGTTTACAGTGTGATGTAACTGAAATTATAATTCTCACAAACTTTGAAATTATATATTGAAAAAGACTAGGATTTTTTAAGTCTCTTATCTTTTAGAATGACCAACCAGCATGGTCATTCTAAAAGAAGAGACTTAAACAATCCAGGTCTTTTTCAAAATATAATTTCAGTTACATCATACTGTAAACCTTTGCTATAAACTTTTTGCATTGTATGATTTTTAACTTTGTATACCCGAATCCAACACTGGCGTCTCCAAATCATGCTTTGTCCTGGATGGTACTATGCTTGGGATCCAAGAGTCATACAGCATGGAAACAGATCCTTCAGTCCAACTGGTCCATGTTGACAGTGTTCCCAAACTAAACTAGTCCCACTTATCTGCATTTCACCCATATCCCTCCGAACCTTTCCTATTCATGTACTTATCCAAATGCCTTTTAAATGTTGTAACTGTACCTGTATCCATCACTTCCTTTAGCAGTTCATTCCAAACATGAACCATTCTCTGTGTAAAAACAAAACAAAAAGCATCCAAACACAATTCCTTTCCATTCTACTTCCTTGCTCATCTCTAACTTTAAAGCTTTAGCTCCTTAAAATAAGTTTGCAAAAGAGGTAAAATTGGTTCCACCCTAGTTGGTTGTTACATCCAATTAAACTCAGGAAAGTAAAAAGCTGAAATTGATGCTACTAGAGTTAGATTTGTATACGTTTTCAAAAATGTAAAGAACAAATAAACTGGCTGAAACTTTGCAAAATAGATTTAAAAAGTAGTGAATTTTCTACATTTTGGTACTTTGGGGGAGAGGGGAGGGTAGACATGCTTTTTAATTTCATCTTGAATTTGTGCTGTGGTCTGGAGATTTTGGATGCAAGTTTGCTCGCTGAGCTGGAAGGTTCGTTCTCAGACATTTTGTCACCGTAATAGGTAACGTCAGTGAGCCTCCAGTGAAGCACTGGTGTTATTGCTCGCTTTCTATTTGTGCTTAGGTTTCCTTGGGTAGTGATGTCATTTCCTTTTTTTTTCACCCCAAATGTTTGCCATTTTCCAGTCCACCTCACCCAAGTCCAAGGAAGCCAAAATAAAAAGTCATGGCCAGCACCCTGCAATTTCCACTCTCACCTCCTTCAGAATCCTTGGATGCATCTCATTTGGTCCTGACATTTTGTCAACTTAGAAGTGCCAACAATCTGACTTCTTCCCTATTAATTTTGAACTCTTTGTGAGACAATTTTCTCCTTTGTCACATTCAGTCAGACTGTTTTGGGGAACGCTAAACTAACAGGGCTTCTCCTGCTACATATCTTTTTGTCTGACTGAAATTTGCATATTGCCTGACTGTCTGGATAACCGATGCCAACAAATCTCCAGACTTGGACCCCAAAGGGTGAAAAATGGGATCCAAGTCTGGAGATTTGTTGGCATCGGTTATCCAGACAGTCAGGCAATATGCAAATTTCAGTCAGACAAAAAGATATGTAGCAGGAGAAGCCCTGTTAGTTTAGCGCTCCCCAAAACAGTCTGACTGAATGTGACAAAGGAGAAAATTGTCTCACAAAGAGTTCAAAATTAATAGGGAAGAAGTCAGATTGTTGGCACTTCTAAGTTGACAAAATGTCAGGACCAAATGAGATGCATCCAAGGATTCTGAAGGAGGTGAGAGTGGAAATTGCAGGGTGCTGGCCATGACTTTTTATTTTGGCTTCCTTGGACTTGGGTGAGGTGGACTGGAAAATGGCAAACATTTTAGCCTTGTTCAAGAAAGGTTGTAAGGATAATCCCAACAATTACAGACTAGTAGGTTTAATTTTAGTGTTGGGGAGACTAGTATTGTAATTTTAATGTTGGGAAGACTTCTAGAAACAATTAGTCAGGATAGAATTAATAATCACATTGAAAAACGCTTAGCAAGAGTTAATATTGCATGCCAGTGAGACAGTACTGTGACTCAGTCGTTAGCATTGCTGCCTCACAGCACCAAGGACTCTGGTTCAATTCTAGCTTCAGGTGACTGTGTGGAGTTTGCGCCTTCTCCCCGTGTCTGTTTGGGTTTCTGCAGGTTTTCTTCCACAGTCCAAAGATGTGCAGGTTCGGTGGAATGGCCATGCTAAATTGTCCATCTTGTCTGTAGATGGATTAGCCATAGTAAATGTTGGGCTACAGGGATAGGGTTGCGGGGGGCACTGCATCTGGCTGGGATGCTGTTCGGAGGGTTGGTGCAAACTAGATAGACCAAATGGCTTTTTTCCAAACTGTAGGTATTCTGTGGTTTCTAAAAGGGCGATCATGTTGAGTAACTGTGCTGCAGTTTTTCGAGGAAGCAACAGAGTTGATGAGGGTCAGGCAGTTGGTGTGGTATATATAGGTTTTCAGAAGGTTTATTACAGTGCCCACACAACAGATCTTGAAAGTTATTAGTCATAGTATAAAAGGGTGTGTAGCAACATCAATGCAAAATTGGCTGAATGATTGGCAACAGTAATGATTAATGTATAGTTTTCAAATTGGAGAAAGGTTTGCACTGGTGTTCCCCAGGGGACTCTTGCTTTTCCTTATATATGTTAATGAGCTGGATCTTGGTGTGTTATGGATAATTTCAGTATTTAAAGATGATACTAAACTTGAAAGAATTGTAAACTGTAAAGGACAGAACTTCAGAAGGATTTTGATAAGTTCGTATTCGCAGAAGAACATTGAAGGATAACAGAAAATAGGGGCTACAATTCTAAAATGGATGCAAGAGCAAAGGGTGATATTCCAACAGATTATTGAATTTAGTAGGGCAGATGGAGAGAGCAATTAATGAGGCAGAGTGTTTTCACCTATATTAATAGAGGCATACAGATAAGAACAAGGATGTGATGTTAAACTTTTACAAGAATCTTGCTAGACCTCAGCTGGAGTATAATATACACTTGTGGGTGTACATTATAGGAAAGATGTGAATGCATTGAACAAAGTGCAGAAGTGATTTACAATATGGTATAATGGTAGTGTCCCTACCTCCGGAATCAAGAGACCGGGGTTCAAGTCCCACCAGTTCTTCGGGTGTGTAGTAACATCTCTGAACAGGCTGATTAGGAAAACAGGTTAAATAAAAGACGAGTTAAGTGCCTTAGTGGGCACTGTCTGTGTGGAGTTTGCACATTCTCCCCATATCTGCGTGGGTTTCCTCCGGGTGCTCTGGTTTCCAACCACAGTCCAAAGCTGTGCAGGTCAGGTGAGTTGGCCATGCTAAATTGCCCATAGCGTTAGGTGCAATAGTCAGAGGGAAATTGTCTGGATGGGTTACTTTTTGGAGGGTCGGTATGGACTTGTTGGACCGGAGGGCCTGTTTCCACACTGTAGGGAACCTAATCTAATCTGAAGAATGGTTCCTGGAATGAGAAATCTCGTTTACGAGGATAGATTGAGGAAGTTGGGACTGTTCTCTTTGGTGTGAAGAAAACAAAGGAGATTTAGTGTTTCAAAATCATAAGTAGGCTGAATGGAGATGGGGAGAAGCTGTTCCTACTCGTAAAAGAGAGGAAAAAAGAGAATGAGGAGGCATAGACTTAGTGATATGCAAACAAAGCAAGGACGATGTGTGAGAAACTTTTTCATACTGAGTGTTTAGGGTAAGGAATGCACTGCTTGGAAATGCAGTGGAGGAAGATTCGATTGAGGCATTCTTAGAAATGGTGCACAGAGCCATGGGGAAAACACAGAAGATTGGCACTAGGTAATAGAACAAGTGTAAGCCAAATGACTGCCTCCTGCACAGTATCAATTGTGAGATTGTGAATAAGTCTTGAGAGACTTAAAAGTCAGTAAAAGGTCCAGAAACAGAAGTTTAAAAGATGAGTTTAAGGAACACACTCCATAATAAATGAGCTGAGCTAGCTTGTTTAAGGGTCTCCAGAACAGACATTGACGAAACAACAGTTGATAGCAGAAATCTTCTGAAAATAAGCCACTTAGGGTTGTATGTTTGTGCCAACTGAATAAGAAACTTTAAAGTGAAAGCAGGTGGCTATTTACTGAGCTTTGAGTGTAAGTTGTGGGTTAAAAAGGTAAATCTTTATGTCTGAGACTATGTTTAAGTTTTTGTATCGTGTGACGTTTTTCTTTTATGGAATAAACTGTTCATTTTTCAAAGTGCCATTGACAGCCTTGAGAATATATTCAGTAATAGATTCATGGTTAAAAGAAAAACACAAGACATGTGTTCTATCAAGCTTAAACACACTCAGGAATGTCTAAATTGTTCAGTACTACAGCCAGCTGGGATCATAACAAAAATATAACTTCAGTTAGGTTGAAAATTGAACTTAACATTTTATCTTCCATCTTCCTATCCCACAAACGGAAAAATTTATAAATTGGATGTTTCTATTTATGACTTAGTTACTTTGGTTGGAGCAATGTGATGATCATGGTTGTTCATAGTGGCACCTGTGCAGTGAAGCTGAGTAAAACTTAATATTTTTGAGATGTGAGCAGTATTGGAAATTAGACCTATAAATGTTACTTTTAAAGTAAATGTTTCTTTTGAAAATTTCAGCTCATTTTATCGTTTTATTTTTATTTAGCCTTTCTGGTCCAAGAAGAAAAAATCGTACTGTTAGATCTTGGCCATTAACATTGCAACGTTTGAAAAAAAGAAGAGGCCATACTTCACCTAGAAATTTTCAGGCCCAGACATCAGAAAGTGGAAATGATAATGATGAAAAAGATAATTGCCAGTATGAAGGACTTGATACAGAAGTCATCAATGATCAGGACATGCACCTGAATCATTTAAAATCATCTATTACTAACTATTTTGGTGCTGCTGGTAGACTTGCCTGTGGTGAAAAGTATCGAATCTTGGCTCGTCGGGTGACTCTGGATGGCAAAGTGCAGTACCTCGTGGAATGGGAAGGAATAACTGCATCTTGATTCCTGTAATAAAGTTTCTTTTAGAGGCTTAGTTTATGTTGTGAACTCTTGAACTTTTGAAGCTGATCTACAGACAGTCATTACAGTCCTAATGTGTCTCGGCTTCATGCATATTTCTAAATTTTATTCCTATGCAACTGAGAACTTTAAACCCTGGGAATGGGTGACTTCGAGTAACTAGCCATAATCTTCAATATTTTCAGGAACCATTTGTAATATTTTACAGTGTCTTTCTCCACTCAGGCTTATCTCAAGAATTTTGGTGCTACTGCTTACAACTGTGTACTTAAAAAATACCTGCAGGGATTAATTAATCTGTAGGTCAGTCTGTACCAAAATGAAGTTATGTGTTTTTTTTATATTGTCTGTAGCTTTGTTAGATGTTCAAATTTTTGTGTTGAATTCACAAGGTGAAGAGTATTGCCTTTTGATGTAGCTGTACTGTACCTGGCAGTTTTGTACCTTGATGATCACACCGATACCTCTGGAATTTAAAAAAAATGTAACCCAGGATTGTTTTTAAAACCGGCAACTTTTTTGTAATTCTAGTTTAAGCAAATGTTAGTTATTGCCATGTGTCTCTAAAGAATTTGAAACGGGCTGGTTTAGCCAAAGAATAAAATTCACACATTAAGTAATTCAGAAGTGTGTAGCTTTTAAAAGTCAAGTTTTACACAATTTCATTCCATAATCTACACCATTTGCAATACTTTCCTCCTCACTTTTACTCATTATTCTGCCTCTTCATATTGTAATGAATCATCATTTATTTCCAGGTGTCTATAAGAAACTATATTTTACTAGTCTAAGATTCTATAGGCATTTGTACTCTTATAAATTTTGGATCAGAGTCACTTTATTCAGTATTGGCATAGGGCAGTTGTTTTTGGGTTCTTGCCCTTTCTGGAGGTTGTGGTGGCTGGCCGCCTTGTAATACCATAATAACCTTTGTACTAATCAGCTGTTCCCCTCCAAGCCAGTCATCATCAGGACTGGGAAACAAATTTTTCAGCAACGTTCTAGCCAAATTGCACTGCCAAAACAAGTGTTATCTCAGAACTACCTGTAATTCAAAACATGCCAATTCAATTATGACATACTAGATTCCTCCATTGTCATTAGTACAGATTTCTGAAATTCCCTCCAAGTGCATTGTGGGTCAATCTGCAGCATCTGCACTACATCACTTCAAGAAAGCAGCTCATCACCACTTTCAAGGGCAACTAGGGATGGGCACTAAGTGTTAGCCAACCAGCGCTGCCCATGTCCCCAACTGATTTTTTTTTTAAAAATCCAACCATACAACATTCATTGATTCTCCTTTATCCATACATCCTCAAAACTCCCAAAGTTTTTCAACATGGTTTCTCTTGAATGAATCCATGCTGACCATGTCCAATTTTGCAATTACCTTCTAAATGTTCAGTCTTCATATTGTTCACAATGGATGTTAATTTCTTCCTTACCACTATTGAAGAGAAAGTGAGGTCTGCAGATGCTGGAGATCAGAGCTGAAAGGAAAGAAGAAGGGCTTATGCCCGAAACGTCGATTCTCCTGTTCCCTGGATGCTGCCTGACCTCCTGTGCTTTTCCAGCAACACATTTTCAGCTCCTTACTACTATTATCAAGCTGACAGATCTCTCGTTATTTATTTTCCTTCTTATCACAATCCCAATTGATGTGATTACTGGACTTTAGATGCTAAACAAAGCTGATTTGATAGATCAGTTTGTTTTAGTGAGATAGTCTCTCCCTGATACACAAAACCAAATCTGCAACATTGCATTCTTAACAATAAAGCAGAAGTTTATTTCACAAAAGAAATAATCAAATAGAATAACTGTACACCAACTGAGATGCTGAAACAGATAATCCCACCAATCCCAAAAGATACCTTGTCTAGGATCAAAGCACCCTTTGTAAAGCATTCATACTAGATGAGAATCCTTTCTTCCAATATTCTTAAGTTTTAATTTAACTGATGTAAAATCCCAACCTAGTTAACCTGAGCCTTCTGGATACTTTCCTACAGCTGCACTTGAATTTTAATTATGAAACCCCTCTCCTGCAGATAAACCTGTAGGCCGATATAGGTAGTTCTCCTATAACTCTAGTTGTGTTCTAGCAAAACCTCGCTTAATACAAATAATGGGGCCTATAGGAAAAGTGGGGTTAAGGGAAGACCAGCAAATCATTTCACTTAGCTGCTCAAAAATCACAGAGTATAGCACAGCCTGAATGAAGGCTGAAATATTTATTAACAAAAGTAAATTTAACAGTACATTTTAAACAAATTTAAGAAAGCTACTCTGTCAGCAGGTGACTGGTGCATGTGCAGAACAGCACAGATGGGAGCACACATCACATACACAGGATGGGCACAGAGACTTCAGCACTGACATGGTGCATGCACAGAATGTCACGAACTTCACCTGTGCGTAATGGCATGAAGACCAGCACCGATATTGTACATGTGCAGAACAGTGTGGAGATTTTAGCACGCATGTCTAGAACAAAGCATGCAAACCAATCCCCAATGAAATCGTGCTGTTGCCAACACAGCTAAGTGTTCTCCAAAATACCATACCTTAATTCTTCAGTGACATTCTAGCCAAATTGCACTGTCGAAACGTTATCTCAGAACTATCTGTAATTCAAAACATGCAAATGCAATTATATTAAAATAAGCACAAATAACACCTTATTGTCTTTCATCCATTTATATAGTAGGTTTTCCCGTGTAACTTCCAGTCGCCAAAAACTTTTTTCAGAATCTGTAATTATGAAATAAATCACAAATGCAATCAGTGTGTTCATAGCCACTTCAACATTCTGGATAAATCTAATCTGCTCCAGATTCATCAACCCTTAATCCAGTTTTTATTTTCAAATACTACATTTACCTATTGCTTCAGTTCTTCTGTTTTATGAACTCCTCAGTTACATGGTATTTCTGGAACATTTCTATATCTTCCTTCGAAAAGACCGACGCAAAGTATGTTTCTCTGACATTTCACTGTTCTCAGCTATAATGTTTGCACCCACCTGCAAAAAGGACCCATACAGGTCATTCTGCTATAATGCGTGTTTTATTAATGCAAATTCACTAACGCAATTGATAATTTGGAGACACTTTCTAAAGCGTGAACTTTTAAAACGTGTTGGCTGCAACACAATTACATTGCCAACGCTTTAAGCGCTGTTTCTAAAGTGCAATTTTTCTATAATGCGGGGTTGGACAAGAACGCACCATCACATAGAAGAACTACTTGTATTTGTGTTAGCAAATCTTCTGCTTTTATCATTTTGATAAAAGCTTCTTCCAGCTTTCATTCATTTGTTTCTTTCATTTAAGTTTCTTGGTCCTCCTTTCCTGGACCAGAAATTGCTTCCAATCTTCAATGTCACTATTCTTAGCATTCTTATACACTTTGTTTTATCTAATGCAATCTTCAACTTCTGTTAATTGGAGTATTTGTGCCTTTGGGAATATAATCCTATGTAGACTTTGTCATTTAAAAAAATCCATAAAGACTATAAGAAAGGAGAGCAGAATTAGGCCATTTGGCCTATTAAGTCTGCTCTGTCGTTCTTATGTCTGCCATGTTTTCCAACCCCATTCTCTTGCCATAACCCTTGGTCCTCTTAATCAAGAACATATCTATCTCTATCTTAAAACCACTCAACATCTTGGCCTCCATAGCTTTCTACAACAATGAGTTTCACAGATTCACCACCCTCTATCTGGAAAGAAAAATCCTCATCTCAGTTCTAAAAGTAATTTCTTCACTGAGGCTGTACCCTCAGATCCTAGTCTCTCCTACCAGTGGAAACATCTTGTCCACATCAGTCTACCCAGTCATATTCTGTAAATTTCAATAGACTACCCCCCACCCCCATCCTCTGAGTACACATCCAGAGTCCTCAACCACTCAAGATCATTCTTGTAAACCTCCTCCAAGGCCAGCACATCATTATTTAGATACAAGACCTAAAACTGCTCACAATATCCCAAATGTGGAGTGACCAGAGCCTTAAACAAAATGAGAAATTGCTGGAAAAACTCAGCAGGTCTGGCAGCAGTGAAGAGAAAGTACAGTCAATGTTTCTGGTCCAGTGACCCTTCTGCAGAACTGAAGGTCCCCATTAGCAGATATTCATTCTGCCAGGCTGACCTGTATCCACTCATTTGTCTGTCCAACTGTGTTTCGGTCTTTTTGAGCTCGAGCTCCTGTTTACTCCTCCGCCCCCAACCCTCCATCCATTCCCTCTTCTGCATAAATACTAACCTTTTCCTAGCTACCATCAGATTGGAATAAGAGTCACTGGACCCAAAATGTTAACTCTGCTTTCTCTCCCCAGATGCTGCCGGACCTCCTGAGTTTTTCCGGCAATTTCCGTTTTTGTTTCCAATTTCGGCGGTTCGCAGTTCTTTCAGTTTTTTGACCAGAGCCTTATACAGGATCAGCAGAACATCCCTGCTCTTGTATTCTCACCCTTAATTAAATTAATGCTAACATTGTATTTGCCTTCCTGACTGCCAACAATCTACATATTAACTTGAAGAAAATCCTGAACTAGGTCTCCCACGTCCCTTCATGCTTTAGATTTGCAAAGCCTTTCCTGTTTAGAAAATAATCTATGCCTCTATTCTTAGTACCAAAATGCCTTGCCTATACTGTCTTCCATCTGCCACTTCTTTGCCCAATCTCCTAGCCTGTTCAAGTTGTTTTGCAGCATCCCTGCCTCCTTAACACAACCTGTTCCTCCACCTATTTTTGTATCTGCAAACTTAGCAAAAATGCCCTCAGTTCCTTCATCCAGATTATTAATACACGATGTGAATAGTTGTGGTCCAAACACTGACTCCTGCAGAACTCAGCTGATCACCAGCTGCCATCCTGAGAAAGACCCCTTCATCCCCACTCTCTGGCTGACTGGCAGAAGGCAATTCTCTAATCACAGCAGTACCTTGCCTAATACCATGAAATCTTACTTTGTTTAGTAGCCTCCTATGCGACACACACAATGACTACCTGTCTACAATCAAATCTTTCACTGCATCTTCTCAATCCACCATCTACAATTTGAGTAGTTGTGGGTATGTTTGCTGAGCTGGCAATTTGGATTGCAGATGTTTTGTCCCCTATCTAGGGGACATCCTCTGTGCTGTGGAGCCTCCTGTGAAGCGCTGCTGTATTGTGTCGGTTAGAATTTGTGTGGTTTCGGTCCTATTACTTCTGGTTGCCAGTTCCCCTTATTTGTTGCAGTGGTCAGTATATTGGGTCTAGGTCACTGAGTTTGTTGATGGTGTCCGTGGATGAGTGCTATGCTTCGAGGAAGTCTCTGGCTGCCCTCTGTTTGGCTTGTCCTATTATTGTTGTATTGTCCCAGTTGAATTTGTGGTCTGTGTTGTCTGTTTGTATAGATACTCAGGATGAAAATGTGTTGCTGGAAAAGCGCAGCAGGTCAGACAACATCCAAGGAGCAGGAGAATCGACATTTTGGGCATGAGCCCTTCTTCAGGAATCTTGAAGAAGGGCTCATGCCCGAAACGTCGATTCTCCTGCTTCTTGGATGCTGCCTGACCTACTGCGCTTTTCCAGCAACACGTTTTCAGCTCTGATCTCCAGCATCTGCAGTCCTCACTCTCTCCTAGATCGTCAGGATAGCTGGTTGTGGCGTTTAGTGGCTGGTTGATGTACATGAATGCAGATCACTAGTTGTCTGCCTGTTCGATCTATATTAATGTTTCATGCAGTCTCTGCATGGAATCTTGTATACCACGTTTGTCTTGCACATGATGGGTATTCAGTCTTTTGTTCTGGTGAGTTGTTGCCTGAGCTTGGCTGTGGGTTTACATGCTGTCATAAATCCGAATGGTCAGAGGAGTCTAGCTGTTGGTTCTGAGACTTTTTTTTATATAAGGTAGAGTGGTTAGTGCTTTAGGTTGTGATATGTCCTTATTGCATTGTTTGTCTGCTAGGCATCTGTTCTTGGCAAAGACTTTGTAGAGGTGTTTTTCTTCTTTGTTTTGCAGATTGGGAGTGCTGTAGTATGTTGTAGCCCTTTTGAAGAGAGTCCTAATAGCAAACCCTTACACAAACCTTGATCATCAATTTAACTTTCATATCCTTATATCTTCCATTTTCAGATGCTAATTTCAGAATAAATCATATACATTTAACCTTCCTGTAAAATTCTATCACTTTCTGGCGTTCATAGGGACGCCTTTTTCATTTCAGAAGACCAAACTCAGAATTGGGAAGGGTTCTTCTGAAGAGGGTCACTCGACCTGGAACTTTAATTCCACTTTCTCTCCCCAGATGCGAACAGACTTGCTGAGTTTTTCCAGCAAATTCTGGTTTTGATTCCAAACTCAAAAATAACTTGGTTCCAAAAACGAGGCTCTCGGCGGCTAAACACCTTGAGGGTGTCTTGGTTCTGTGGAAAAGGCAGGAAAATGGATACCAGCTTGAGTTGCCCTTTCTGAAAGCCAACATTAACAAGAAGGGCCGAGTGCCTTCGACAATGAGCTCAATACAGTATGGAAGTTCGCATAAGGTCTGAAACCTTCATCAAGGCCGTTGTAATTGACGAGTTTATCATTTTTCTCCAGTCGCCCTGAAAAACTGTCGCATCAACCTCACTCATGATGTGCAGTTCTATTGCGGACTCCTATCCTCTTCTCTTTAACGGTCGCCAACACGCCCGCCTCGATTTGACAAAGCCGCGCGAAAGCGGATGGGAAAGACAGGTCCGCGCTGTCCAAACGGAAAACCATATTGGAGGAGCAAGAGTGCAGTGCGACCAATAGAAATGGCGGATGTGTTCCAGCCGCCCAATGGGAAGGGTGTACTGACCCGTGCTATCCAATGGGAAGGAGGCAGGTACATGTTATCCAATGGAAAGGCAGAGCCCCGCGCTGTCCAATGGGGAGGGTGGAATGGCTCGGCCGGGCCCAGTGTTGTCCAATTGGAACGGTGGAAGTGCTGGGCCCCGCGCTGTCCGATTGCAGGCGGCAGCAGCGGCGTGGAGTGGGAAGATGGCGGTGGATTGGTCATGTCCGTTCAGTGTTATGATGGCATCTAGATTACACCAGTGTGTTTGAGACGGACAATGACTGTCTCTATTCCTCATGACAGGTTACGGTGTTGCTCTAGGTAATGTCGCCAGATTCGAGCATTTATTGCGTTCATTCCGGTTTGACTGAATCACAAATCGACCCCTGAGTTGATTGTTTTTGGTTAGTACGAACTATGGGATACTTATATTGATATATTTTATGGATTGAATTTTTGTTAGATTCCCAGATGAATTACTAATTATTTAAACCCCAGTTGTGCCCAGCTAATTTTTGGTGCGGATTCCTAACCTATTTTAATACATTTTCATACATAGAACCTGCAGCTGCACAACCAGTAAAGATCTGGGGATGGTTTAATTGCTCTATTTAAGAAAGTTTGAGAGATTGATTATTTGTAAATAGAGGTAGTCATGGTTACTTATAGACACAATCACAGTTGAGAATGTTAAAACGAGGATTTATAAGAATAAAATTCACTGGAATGTTCACATAAG
Source organism: Chiloscyllium plagiosum (assembly GCF_004010195.1). Classification (NCBI taxonomy): domain Eukaryota; kingdom Metazoa; phylum Chordata; class Chondrichthyes; order Orectolobiformes; family Hemiscylliidae; genus Chiloscyllium; species Chiloscyllium plagiosum. The sequence goes on from NC_057720.1 coordinate 18,530,739, forward strand.
CTTTCTAGATATCAGACGGCCCCGCGATTAAATCATAGTAGTTTATACCATAATGTTTATTTAATTATTTCACACATTCTAGAAATATCACTTACTTATCATATTAATTAGAAATTCGGCGATGCTTACGTAATGGTTTGTGTACGCTTTTTTTGGTTAAACGTTTTATTATAATATTAGGGGAAATTGTGAGCTTTTCATAAATATTACCCGCTGCTTATGGTATAATTCACTGAATTTGCAATTCCATGTCTTAAATATCTTCTTTGGGGGATCTTAACAAAGTTTGTGTCAGTGACATTTCCACTGATCTGGAAAAACTCTCGCAAAGTATGAGCTTTTATTTATGCAATACTAAAATTAGCTGTTCCTTTCTTTACATTTAAAGGAACAGGAGTGAGCCATTCATCCCTTTGAGCAAATTCTGCCATTCAGTTTAATTAATGCTGATTTATATTGAGATCGCATCAACCTCTCCCATTCTATCATACTCCATATCTTGCCAAACAAAAATTTAACCATCTTATAAACCTCAACAACTGTTTAGTGGAGACAGTTCTGGATTGCTTATGCTTTTTGTGGGGAGAAAAATATTTTCTGACATCGATCCTGAATGGCCTAACTCTTTGTTAATAAACGTGAAGCTAGAAAAGCACATCACGTCAGATAGCATCCAAGGAGTGGGAAAGTCAGCATTTTGGGCCGAAACCCTTTGTCAGGACTTTTGGCCCAGCTCCTGTTTTGATAATATGCTCCCATGTATTGCACTCATCCACCTTTCTCTTTTATCCTTTCAATTTCTTTGATCACCTTAAACATCTCAATTAGGCACTCTAATCTGCTATATTTTAGGGAATACAAGCCTAATGTATTGAGTTTGCTCATAATATTTAACTCCTTTAGTTAATCTGCTTGCTTTAGGGCATCTTGTGTCACAATATTACCTCACAAAATTTATGGTTTCACTCTGTACAAGACCTACAAAAATTGTTTCAAATCCAATGTTAGATCCACTGGCCTAAGATAATTTGTTTGTCCAGGTGTCACCATAAAGTGGCTTGAACAATTGGTTGCTTTTATAGAACGTATGTGTAATCATTATTGAATTCACAGGAGGAATAATGAAACGTAATCTGAAGGGATTTATAAGAAATTAAGAGTCTTATAAAGTTATTAAATTTCATTATTCTAGACAATGAAAAATAGTAGAGTCTTGTTACAAAGATCCATCATTGTGTCACAGAGGGAATGCAGTCACACTCATTTGGTTGTTGGCTGGGTTGTCATGGTTATGAGAGACCACTTCTATTGTTGGTTCTAAATTGTCAGGAGTACTGTGGAATTCAGTGGAAATAATTGTGAAGTAGATTAAGCACTTTACCACCTTAATATGAGTATTTGTTTTAAATTTTACATGGATGTCAGGTTGGCTCAGTAAAGCAAAAAGTCACTAAAGTTAGAAGATTGTCTTCAAGCCATACATACTTCAGGATTTTAGCTCATGATTTAGCTTTATAATTCGTTGCAGTACTGAAAGCGAACGTAAAATGTGTTTTCTTTTGTATCCACTGCTTGTGAGGCAAATAGATAGCAAAAGGTACTTTCTAGATGGTAAAAAGCTGCACACTTGAACCCATGATACTTAGGGTTCCACCAGTTTCATGGTTAAATTAAAATGAAGTGACTTTGATATGAGTACAATCTAAGTCTTGAAATTCTAGAACAGTGACTATTCCCCTGACTGTACTTTCCACATAACAACAGCATTTCTCTTTTCTCGAATGGCTTCCTGTACCATGGTGCTATGCTCAGTTTGTGCATCCCCCTGACAGCCCCCACTCTCATCCACAAAGCAGCAAGAATCTCAAGACTGTTAGACCAGCTCAAGGACTGAAACGTCTTCACTACCACCTTGATCACTCTAATTGCCTCGCTCGCAGTCACACCCTCTTGTCTCTGATCACTGACCAAATTTGAAGTAGTTAATGCAAGGGGTGCCTCCTGAAGCAGTGTCCAGGTAACACTCTGTCTTCCTAATTTATTGCAGTGTTCTAAGCTCAGCCTCTAGCTCATCAACTCTGAGCTGGACTTCCTCAAGCTACCAACATTTGCGACAGATGCAGTCAATCTGAACCACAATGGGGACCACCTGTGATATTAAAGAGTTAATTTGCTCTACTGACCTGCAAGAAGTTGAATGCCCTGGGGATAAGGTGGTGTGACTTTGTCTTCTGGAAAGAAAGTGAGGTCTGCAGATGCTGGAGATCAGAGCTGAAAATGTGTTGCTGGAGAAGCGCAGCAGGTCAGGTAGCATCCAGGGAACAGGAGAATCGCGTTTTGGGCATAAGCC
>NC_057720.1:18538331-18542029 GCF_004010195.1 Chiloscyllium plagiosum
TGTGCCTTTATTCCTGATGAAGGGCTTTTGCCCGAAACTTCGATTTTGCCTGTCCTCGGATGCTGCCTGTCCTCGGATGCTGCCTGAACTGCTGTGCTCTTCCAGCACCACTAATCCAGAATCTGGTTTTCAGCATCTGCAGTCATTGTTTTTACCTTGTTGATTATACTTTTGTACCCTCATGGGTCCAACATCAAACCTCAGGGATCTGTGAAAATAGCATGTAGGAATTGATGTCCTACTTAAACCATGCAAAGTCCTGGTTAAGCCATATCTACAGAACTAAAGGTAATTCCAGACATCACATCTTAGGAAGAATATGGTATACTTAGAGGGATTGCTGTATAGTTTCAGTAGAATAATTCCTTCATTCCAAATGTTAAGAAGAGAGATTGGGAATCCACGGTTCTATTCCCCAGATTATAGAAATGGTGGGGAGTGAAGAAAGATTTAATCAAAGTTTTCAATGTGTAATTGGAACACACAGGATAAAGTAAGAAAAATTATCTTGTGTGTGGAAAGCCTAGGATTAAAAGGCCTTGTTTAAAAAAGCACTACTCAGAGTGCAGAGAGCACAAATACCACTGAATATAGTTAAGGAAGAGTTGGACAGAATTTTGATTACTAGTTGGTTGAAGGGTTATGAGGAATGGGCAGAAAAGTGAGGTCTTCTCTCGGCCTCCTCTGCACCAGGGAAAACAAACCTAGCCTATCCAGTCTCATCTCGTAACTGAGATTTTCCTTCCTTGGCAACATCCAGGTGAAGCTCCTTTCACCTTTTCCAGTGCAGTCAATTTCTTCCGATAGTGTGGTCTCCAGAACTGCACACACTATTCCATCTGTGTCTGAAACAATGCTCTATTAAGTTGGAACACGATTTCCTAGCTGCTGTGTTCTGGGGTGGTAGCTCATGTTTACCACTGCTGCCTCATTGCACCAGTGACCCAGGTTTGATTCCACCCTTGGGCTACTGTTCTGTCTGGAGGTTGCATGTTCTCCACGTGTCCCTTGATTTCCTCTGGATGCTCCGGTTTTCTACCACAGTCCAAAGATGTGCAGGTTAGGTAGATTGGTTATGCTAAATTGCCCATAGTGCCCGGGGATTTCCAGATGAGGAGGGTTCGTCATGGGAGATGCAGGGTTTCAGGCATACGGTAGTCGGATGGGTCTGGGTAGGATGGTCTGTTGTGGATTCGAAGGGCTGATTGGCCTGCTTCCACATTGTAGAGATTCTGTGATTCACTCTGGTTATTGAAGTCAAGCAGCTTCTATGTCTTTGCCACCTTGTCTACGTGTGCTGACACTCTCAGGGATTTATGGACTTCTACACCAAGTCCCTTTTTCGCACAGTCCTCCCTTGGGGCATACCTTCATTGCATAAATCCTTCCTTTATCAGACTTTGCAAAATGCAGAACCATACAATTATCAGGATTACATTTCATCTCCCATTGCTCTACCCAATTTACAAGCTGATCAAATCAGACTGTAGCCTGAGACCATCCTCCTATCAACAATACGTTCTTATGTAAATTGACAGTACTCTTCTTTTGCTGGTTGGGGAGTCTTGTGTCATTCATGCAGGCGACATTCCCAGGCCATCGTAGCTGATCAAAGGTAGTCAGTGCCTCGATGCTGAGGCTGTTGGCCTAGTCGAGGATGCTTATTATTGTGTCTTTTATCTTGGCAGATTCACAGGATCTTGTGCAGGCAGTGTTGGTGGTACTGCTCCAGTGCCTTGAGGTGTCTGGTATAGGCAGCTATGTCTCAGAGCCATAAATGAGGGTGGTACCTACCACAGCTCTGTCAGCCATGATCTTATTGTCGGATATGATGTTGTTGTCCTTGAACACCCTTTTTCTCAGGCAGCTGAAGGATGTGCTTGCACGCGAGAGGTGATGCTGGATCTCCTCTTCATTGCTGCTTTGGCCGACAGGACACTTCTGAGGTATTGGAAGTGGTAAGGCCTCCCTCCAAACCTTGATGATTGGTGGATTTGCTCCACAATGTTTATGTTAGTGACTCCTATGTTCTATTTGGTACACAGCACAAGATATTTATTAATAAGGAAGACCATTCAGCAAGTTAACCAAAAATCAAATAACTGCAGATACTGGAAATCTGAAACAAAAACAGAAATTGCTGTCGAAATTAAGCCAATCTGGTAGTGTGTGAAGAGAAAGCAGAGTCAATGTTTTACATCTAGTGACCATTCTTCAGAACTGATTGTAGCTTGGAAAAGGTGATAAGTTAATTTGTTTGATATTGCTCTTTCCCACCTCTTAGCCCGCCACTGCTGGATCTAATTATTTTAAACAATTCCAGCGTTTTGATATCTACAGCTGTACATATAAACACCTTTTGGTTGTTCTTTGTCTGAAAAAGAATATTTTATACTAAATGCATGTCTTACATCCACCAGTAAATTTCAATTAATATCCTGAAAATACCTTTGTTCCTTAAATACCCTCAACTCCATAAATGTCTTCTCCCAGAAGCCTACTTGCCTGATAGTTAAGCCTAAACATTTGGAATAATGAAGAAAATGCCGGAAAAACTCATCAGATCCCGCAGCATTTGTTGGTAATAGAAAATGTGATGTTTTATCAGACCATTATTTCAGTCTACCTGCATTAGGATTAGCAGCAGAGGTTGATCATTTTGGTTCATTGAGTCTGCATTGCATCTGCAGTGTGCTTTTGTTTGGGTTTTTCTGGTTTATCATTACTGTACTACCTTACTTTGACAATATGGAAGGGGAGCAAAGATAAACTGCTGTTGGTGTTATTTCTCATGATGTTTCCACTTGATAGGAAGAGTAAAAGAGCAGAATGTCTTTGAAATAATGAAAAACTGAAAATGCAGCTGTATCAAGGAATTAGGGCAATATGTTTAGATTAGATTACTTATAGTGTGGAAACAGACCTTGTCGGCCCAACAAGTTCACACCAACCCTCTGAAGAGCAACCCACCCAGACTTTGTACATTTTTGTACAATCACCCCTTCACCTAACACTACGGGCAATTTAGCATGGCCAATTCACCGAACCTGCACATTTATTTTTGTACTGTGGGAGGATACCGGAGCACCCAGAGGAAACCCACTCAGACATGGGGAGAATGTGCAAACTCCACACAGACAGTTGCTTGAGGTGGGAATTGAACCCGGGTCTCTGACGCTGTGAGGCAGCAGTGCTAACCACTGTGCCACCATGTCACCTTGTTTGAAGGAATAGTGACATAAAGGTAAGGAAGTCCACCTGTAGTTAGAGAGCTTTACTGAGTGTTAGGTGTAGTTTCATTATCCTTAACAGGAAGAATGCTCAGAGGAAGTGCAACAAGCCTTCACTTCTCTGAATCCTAGGATTAGGAATTATCCTAAAAGGAGACTATTTAAAATTTAGCAGAATAGAATTAATCAAATTCACACAAGAGTATGGAGAGGATTTTCAATTTGTGTTTTGGAGGTTATTTTCTCTAGTTAGGGAAATTAAAACTAGTACAGAAAAATTTGTTGCTGGAAAAGCACAGCAGGTCAGGCAGCATCAAAGGAACAGGAGAATCGGCGTTTCGGGCATAAGCCCTTCTTCAGGAATGAGGAGGGTGTGCCAAGCAGGCTAAGATAAAAGGTAGGGAGGAGGGACTTGGGGGAGGGGTGTTGTGATTGCGATAGGTGGAAGGAGGTTAAGGTGAGGGTGAT